>NC_039358.1:106990359-107017958 GCF_003573695.1 Papaver somniferum
ATCAATTTCCGACTTATAACGAAGAGGGTAGTTTTTTTTTTTTTGATAAGTCAAATATAACGAAGAGTGTAAACTTTTTGGAGTTAATGTATATAAGATTCAACATTTTTATGAAGTTTCTCTTTATATGTTGGCTTTATCTTTTTATTTGATTCAAGATAGATGAAATTTGTTAGGATTTGGATTAGTTCTGGCTGGTTTTTCATCCTTCTTCTATTGTGAAATTTGGCTTCCTTCATATTTTCTTGAATTAACGTACATAGAAATGCAATTTTTACTAGACGTAATTCCTTAGAACATATAATTTGTGATTAAAATACATTTTTCAAACTTTTTCTGTTAAAGATGAGTTTATCTTGTTTACAATTTAGTCACGGAAATCAATTTCCGACTTATAACGAAATGTGTAGACTTTTTTGAGTTAACGTATATAAAATTCAACATTTTTATGAACTCTTTATTTTTGTATTGGCTTTGTCTTTCAATTTGATTCAAATAGATGAAATTTGGATTAGTTCAGCATGGGATTTTATCCTTCTTCTATTGTGAAATTTGACTTCCTTCATATTTTCTTGAATCGACGTACATAGAAATGCAATTTTTACTAGACGTAATGCCTTAGAACATATTATTTGTGATTACAATACATTTTTCAAACTTTTTCTGTTAAAGATGAGTTTATCTAGTTTACAATTTAGTCTCAGAAATCAATTTCAGATGCATAATGAAGTGTGTAAAGTTTTTTGAGTTAACGTATATAAAATTCAACATTTTTATGAACTCTTTCTTTTTGTGTTGGCTTTGTCTTTCTATTTGATTCAAGATAGATGAAATTTGTTAGGATTTGGATTAGTTCTTCTTGGTCTTTCATCCTTCTTCTATTGTGAAATTTGACTTCCTTCATATTTTCTTGAATCAACGTACATAGAAGTGCAATTTTTTCTAGACGTATTGCCTTAAAACATATTAATTGTGATTATAATACATTTTTCAAACTTTTTCTAGTTAAATTTGAGTTTATCTAGTTTACAATTTAGTCTCAGAAATCAATTTCCGACTTATAACGAAGAGTGTAGACTTTTTGGAGTTAACGTATATAAGATTCAACATTTTTATGAACTTTTTCCTTATATGTTGGCTTTGTATTTCTATTTGATTCAAGATAGATGAAATTTGTTGTTCTGGCTGGTTTTTCATCCTTCTTCTATTGTGCAATTTGGCTTCCTCTATATTTTCTTGAATTAGCGTACATAGAAATGCAATTTTTACTAGACGTAATTCCTTAGAACATATAATTTGTGATTAAAATACATTTTTCAAACTTTTTCTGTTAAAGATAAGTTTATCTAGTTTACAATTTAGTCACGGAAATCAATTTCTGACTTATAACGAAATGTGCAGACTTTTTTGAGTTAACGCATATAAAATTCAACATTTTTATGGTCTTTCTTTTTGTGTTGGCTTTGTCTTTCTATTTGATTCAAGATAGATGAAATTTGTTAGGATTTGGATTAGTTCTGCATGGTCTTTCATCCTTCTTTTATTGTGAAATTTGACTTCCTTCATATTTTCTTGAATCAACGTACATAGAAATGCAATATTTTCTAGACGTATTGCCTTATAACATATTAATTGTGATTATAATACATTTTTCATACTTTTTATGTTAAATTTGAGTTTATCTAGTTTACAATTTAGTCTCAGAAATCAATTTCCGACTTATAACGAAGAGTGTAGTTTTTTTTTTTGATAAGTCAAATATAACGAAGAGTGTAGACTTTTTGGAGTTAACGTATATAAGATTCAACATTTTTATGAACTTTCTCTTTATATGTTGGCTTTATCTTTCTATTTGATTCAAGATAGATGAAATTTGTTAGGATTTGGGTTAGTTCTGGATGGTTTTTCATCCTTCTTCTATTGTGAAATTTGGCTTCCTTCATATTTTCTTGAATTAACGTACATAGAAATGCAATTTTTACTAGACGTAATTTCTTAGAACATATAATTTATGATTAAAATACATTTTTCAAACTTTTTCTGTTAAAGATGAGGTTATCTAGTTTACAATTTAGTCACGGAAATCAATTTCCGACTTATAACGAAATGTGTAGACTTTTTTGAGTTAACGAATATAAAATTCAACATTTTTATGAACTCCTTCTTTTTGTGTTGGCTATGTCTTTCTATTTGATTCAAGATAGATGAAATTTGTTAGGATTTGGATTAGTTCTGCATGGTCTTTCATCCTTCTTCTATTGTGCAATTTGACTTCCTTCATATTTTCTTGAATCAACGTACATAGAATGCAATTTTTACTAGACGTAATGCCTTAGAACATATTAGTTGTGAATACAACACATTTTTCAAACTTTTTCTGTTAAATATGAGTTTATCTAATTTACAATTTAGTCTCAGAAATCAACTTCCGACTTATAAAGAAGAGTGTAGACTTTTTTGAGTTAACGTATAAGAAATCTAACATTTTTATGAATTCTATATTTTTGTATTGGCTTTGTCTTTCAGTTTGATTCAAATAGATGAAATTTGTTGGAATTTGGATTAGTCAGCATGGGCTTTTATCCTTCTTCTATTGTGAAATTTGACTTCCTTCATATTTTCTTGAATCAACGTACATAGAAATGCAATTTATACTAGACGTAATGCCTTAGAACATATTATTTGTGATTACAATACATTTTTCAAACTTTTTCTGTTAAAGATGAGTTTATCTAGTTTACAATTTAGTCTCAGAAATCAATTTCAGATGTATAACGAAGTGTGTAAACTTTTTTGAGTTAACGCATATAAAATTCAACATTTTCATGAACTCTTTCTTTTTGTGTTGGCTTTGTCTTTCTATTTGATTCAAGATAGATGAAATTTGTTGCAATTAGGATTAGTCAGCATGGGCTTTTATCCTTCTTCTATTGTGAAATTTGACTTCATATTTTCTTGAATCAACGTACATAGAAATGCAATTTATACTAGACGTAATGCCTTAGAACATATTATTTGTGATTACAATACATTTTTCAAACTTTTTCTGTTAAAGATGAGTTTATCTAGTTTACAATTTAGTCTCAGAAATCAATTTCAGATGTATAACGAAGTGTGTAAACTTTTTTGAGTTAACGCATATAAAATTCAACATTTTTATGAACTCTTTATTTTTGTGTTGGCTTTGTCTTTCTATTTGATTCAAGATAGATGAAATTTGTTAGGATTTGGATTAGTTCTTCTTGGTCTTTCATCCGTCTTCTATTTTGAAATTTGACTTCCTTCATATTTTCTTGAATCAACGTACATAGAAATGCAATATTTTCTAGACGTATTGCCTTATAACATATTAATTGTGATTATAAAACATTTTTCATACTTTTTCTGTTAAATTTGAGTTTATCTAGTTTACAATTTAGTCTCAGAAATCAATTTCCGACTTATAACGAAGAGGGTAGTTTTTTTTTTTTTGATAAGTCAAATATAACGAAGAGTGTAAACTTTTTGGAGTTAACGTATATAAGATTCAACATTTTTATGAAGTTTCTCTTTATATGTTGGCTTTATCTTTCTATTTGATTCAAGATAGATGAAATTTGTTAGGATTTGGATTAGTTCTGGCTGGTTTTTCATCCTTCTTCTATTGTGAAATTTGGCTTCCTTCATATTTTCTTGAATTAACGTACATAGAAATGCAATTTTTACTAGACGTAATTCCTTAGAACATATAATTTGTGATTAAAATACATTTTTCAAACTTTTTCTGTTAAAGATGAGTTTATCTAGTTTACAATTTAGTCACGGAAATCAATTTCCGACTTATAACGAAATGTGTAGACTTTTTTGAGTTAACGTATATAAAATTCAACATTTTTATGAACTCTTTATTTTTGTATTGGCTTTGTCTTTCAATTTGATTCAAATAGATGAAATTTGGATTAGTTCAGCATGGGATTTTATCCTTCTTCTATTGTGAAATTTGACTTCCTTCATATTTTCTTGAATTGACGTACATAGAAATGCAATTTTTACTAGACGTAATGCCTTAGAACATATTATTTGTGATTACAATACATTTTTCAAACTTTTTCTGTTAAAGATGAGTTTATCTAGTTTACAATTTAGTCTCAGAAATCAATTTCAGATGCATAATGAAGTGTGTAAAGTTTTTTGAGTTAACGTATATAAAATTCAACATTTTTATGAACTCTTTCTTTTTGTGTTGGCTTTGTCTTTCTATTTGATTCAAGATAGATGAAATTTGTTAGGATTTGGATTAGTTCTTCTTGGTCTTTCATCCTTCTTCTATTGTGAAATTTGACTTCCTTCATATTTTCTTGAATCAACGTACATAGAAGTGCAATTTTTTCTAGACGTATTGCCTTAAAACATATTAATTGTGATTATAATACATTTTTCAAACTTTTTCTAGTTAAATTTGAGTTTATCTAGTTTACAATTTAGTCTCAGAAATCAATTTCCGACTTATAACGAAGAGTGTAGACTTTTTGGAGTTAACGTATATAAGATTCAACATTTTTATGAACTTTTTCCTTATATGTTGGCTTTGTATTTCTATTTGATTCAAGATAGATGAAATTTGTTGTTCTGGCTGGTTTTTCATCCTTCTTCTATTGTGCAATTTGGCTTCCTCTATATTTTCTTGAATTAGCGTACATAGAAATGCAATTTTTACTAGACGTAATTCCTTAGAACATATAATTTGTGATTAAAATACATTTTTCAAACTTTTTCTGTTAAAGATAAGTTTATCTAGTTTACAATTTAGTCACGGAAATCAATTTCTGACTTATAACGAAATGTGCAGACTTTTTTGAGTTAACGCATATAAAATTCAACATTTTTATGGTCTTTCTTTTTGTGTTGGCTTTGTCTTTCTATTTGATTCAAGATAGATGAAATTTGTTAGGATTTGGATTAGTTCTGCATGGTCTTTCATCCTTCTTTTATTGTGAAATTTGACTTCCTTCATATTTTCTTGAATCAACGTACATAGAAATGCAATATTTTCTAGACGTATTGCCTTATAACATATTAATTGTGATTATAATACATTTTTCATACTTTTTATGTTAAATTTGAGTTTATCTAGTTTACAATTTAGTCTCAGAAATCAATTTCCGACTTATAACGAAGAGTGTAGTTTTTTTTTTTGATAAGTCAAATATAACGAAGAGTGTAGACTTTTTGGAGTTAACGTATATAAGATTCAACATTTTTATGAACTTTCTCTTTATATGTTGGCTTTATCTTTCTATTTGATTCAAGATAGATGAAATTTGTTAGGATTTGGGTTAGTTCTGGATGGTTTTTCATCCTTCTTCTATTGTGAAATTTGGCTTCCTTCATATTTTCTTGAATTAACGTACATAGAAATGCAATTTTTACTAGACGTAATTTCTTAGAACATATAATTTATGATTAAAATACATTTTTCAAACTTTTTCTGTTAAAGATGAGGTTATCTAGTTTACAATTTAGTCACGGAAATCAATTTCCGACTTATAACGAAATGTGTAGACTTTTTTGAGTTAACGAATATAAAATTCAACATTTTTATGAACTCCTTCTTTTTGTGTTGGCTATGTCTTTCTATTTGATTCAAGATAGATGAAATTTGTTAGGATTTGGATTAGTTCTGCATGGTCTTTCATCCTTCTTCTATTGTGCAATTTGACTTCCTTCATATTTTCTTGAATCAACGTACATAGAATGCAATTTTTACTAGACGTAATGCCTTAGAACATATTAGTTGTGAATACAACACATTTTTCAAACTTTTTCTGTTAAATATGAGTTTATCTAATTTACAATTTAGTCTCAGAAATCAACTTCCGACTTATAAAGAAGAGTGTAGACTTTTTTGAGTTAACGTATAAGAAATCTAACATTTTTATGAATTCTATATTTTTGTATTGGCTTTGTCTTTCAGTTTGATTCAAATAGATGAAATTTGTTGGAATTTGGATTAGTCAGCATGGGCTTTTATCCTTCTTCTATTGTGAAATTTGACTTCCTTCATATTTTCTTGAATCAACGTACATAGAAATGCAATTTATACTAGACGTAATGCCTTAGAACATATTATTTGTGATTACAATACATTTTTCAAACTTTTTCTGTTAAAGATGAGTTTATCTAGTTTACAATTTAGTCTCAGAAATCAATTTCAGATGTATAACGAAGTGTGTAAACGTTTTTGAGTTAACGCATATAAAATTCAACATTTTCATGAACTCTTTCTTTTTGTGTTGGCTTTGTCTTTCTATTTGATTCAAGATAGATGAAATTTGTTGCAATTAGGATTAGTCAGCATGGGCTTTTATCCTTCTTCTATTGTGAAATTTGACTTCCTTCATATTTTCTTGAATCAACGTACATAGAAATGCAATTTATACTAGACGTAATGCCTTAGAACATATTATTTGTGATTACAATACATTTTTCAAACTTTTTCTGTTAAAGATGAGTTTATCTAGTTTACAATTTAGTCTCAGAAATCAATTTCAGATGTATAACGAAGTGTGTAAACTTTTTTGAGTTAACGCATATAAAATTCAACATTTTTATGAACTCTTTCTTTTTGTGTTGGCTTTGTCTTTCTATTTGATTCAAGATAGATGAAATTTGTTAGGATTTGGATTAGTTCTTCCTGGTCTTTCATCCTTCTTCTATTGTGAAATTTGACTTCCTTCATATTTTCTTGAATCAACGTACATAGAAATGCAATATTTTCTAGACGTATTGCCTTATAACATATTAATTGTGATTATAATACATTTTTCATACTTTTTATGTTAAATTTGAGTTTATCTAGTTTACAATTTAGTCTCAGAAATCAATTTCCGACTTATAACGAAGAGTGTAGTTTTTTTTTTTGATAAGTCAAATATAACGAAGAGTGTAGACTTTTTGGAGTTAACGTATATAAGATTCAACATTTTTATGAACTTTCTCTTTATATGTTGGCTTTATCTTTCTATTTGATTCAAGATAGATGAAATTTGTTAGGATTTGGGTTAGTTCTGGATGGTTTTTCATCCTTCTTCTATTGTGAAATTTGGCTTCCTTCATATTTTCTTGAATTAACGTACATAGAAATGCAATTTTTACTAGACGTAATTTCTTAGAACATATAATTTATGATTAAAATACATTTTTCAAACTTTTTCTGTTAAAGATGAGGTTATCTAGTTTACAATTTAGTCACGGAAATCAATTTCCGACTTATAACGAAATGTGTAGACTTTTTTGAGTTAACGAATATAAAATTCAACATTTTTATGAACTCCTTCTTTTTGTGTTGGCTATGTCTTTCTATTTGATTCAAGATAGATGAAATTTGTTAGGATTTGGATTAGTTCTGCATGGTCTTTCATCCTTCTTCTATTGTGCAATTTGACTTCCTTCATATTTTCTTGAATCTACGTACATAGAATGCAATTTTTACTAGACGTAATGCCTTAGAACATATTAGTTGTGAATACAACACATTTTTCAAACTTTTTCTGTTAAATATGAGTTTATCTAATTTACAATTTAGTCTCAGAAATCAACTTCCGACTTATAAAGAAGAGTGTAGACTTTTTTGAGTTAACGTATAAGAAATCTAACATTTTTATGAATTCTATATTTTTGTATTGGCTTTGTCTTTCAGTTTGATTCAAATAGATGAAATTTGTTGGAATTTGGATTAGTCAGCATGGGCTTTTATCCTTCTTCTATTGTGAAATTTGACTTCCTTCATATTTTCTTGAATCAACGTACATAGAAATGCAATTTATACTAGACGTAATGCCTTAGAACATATTATTTGTGATTACAATACATTTTTCAAACTTTTTCTGTTAAAGATGAGTTTATCTAGTTTACAATTTAGTCTCAGAAATCAATTTCAGATGTATAACGAAGTGTGTAAACGTTTTTGAGTTAACGCATATAAAATTCAACATTTTCATGAACTCTTTCTTTTTGTGTTGGCTTTGTCTTTCTATTTGATTCAAGATAGATGAAATTTGTTGCAATTAGGATTAGTCAGCATGGGCTTTTATCCTTCTTCTATTGTGAAATTTGACTTCATATTTTCTTGAATCAACGTACATAGAAATGCAATTTATACTAGACGTAATGCCTTAGAACATATTATTTGTGATTACAATACATTTTTCAAACTTTTTCTGTTAAAGATGAGTTTATCTAGTTTACAATTTAGTCTCAGAAATCAATTTCAGATGTATAACGAAGTGTGTAAACTTTTTTGAGTTAACGCATATAAAATTCAACATTTTTATGAACTCTTTATTTTTGTGTTGGCTTTGTCTTTCTATTTGATTCAAGATAGATGAAATTTGTTAGGATTTGGATTAGTTCTTCTTGGTCTTTCATCCGTCTTCTATTTTGAAATTTGACTTCCTTCATATTTTCTTGAATCAACGTACATAGAAATGCAATATTTTCTAGACGTATTGCCTTATAACATATTAATTGTGATTATAAAACATTTTTCATACTTTTTCTGTTAAATTTGAGTTTATCTAGTTTACAATTTAGTCTCAGAAATCAATTTCCGACTTATAACGAAGAGGGTAGTTTTTTTTTTTTTGATAAGTCAAATATAACGAAGAGTGTAAACTTTTTGGAGTTAACGTATATAAGATTCAACATTTTTATGAAGTTTCTCTTTATATGTTGGCTTTATCTTTCTATTTGATTCAAGATAGATGAAATTTGTTAGGATTTGGATTAGTTCTGGCTGGTTTTTCATCCTTCTTCTATTGTGAAATTTGGCTTCCTTCATATTTTCTTGAATTAACGTACATAGAAATGCAATTTTTACTAGACGTAATTCCTTAGAACATATAATTTGTGATTAAAATACATTTTTCAAACTTTTTCTGTTAAAGATGAGTTTATCTAGTTTACAATTTAGTCACGGAAATCAATTTCCGACTTATAACGAAATGTGTAGACTTTTTTGAGTTAACGTATATAAAATTCAACATTTTTATGAACTCTTTATTTTTGTATTGGCTTTGTCTTTCAATTTGATTCAAATAGATGAAATTTGGATTAGTTCAGCATGGGATTTTATCCTTCTTCTATTGTGAAATTTGACTTCCTTCATATTTTCTTGAATCGACGTACATAGAAATGCAATTTTTACTAGACGTAATGCCTTAGAACATATTATTTGTGATTACAATACATTTTTCAAACTTTTTCTGTTAAAGATGAGTTTATCTAGTTTACAATTTAGTCTCAGAAATCAATTTCAGATGCATAATGAAGTGTGTAAAGTTTTTTGAGTTAACGTATATAAAATTCAACATTTTTATGAACTCTTTCTTTTTGTGTTGGCTTTGTCTTTCTATTTGATTCAAGATAGATGAAATTTGTTAGGATTTGGATTAGTTCTTCTTGGTCTTTCATCCTTCTTCTATTGTGAAATTTGACTTCCTTCATATTTTCTTGAATCAACGTACATAGAAGTGCAATTTTTTCTAGACGTATTGCCTTAAAACATATTAATTGTGATTATAATACATTTTTCAAACTTTTTCTAGTTAAATTTGAGTTTATCTAGTTTACAATTTAGTCTCAGAAATCAATTTCCGACTTATAACGAAGAGTGTAGACTTTTTGGAGTTAACGTATATAAGATTCAACATTTTTATGAACTTTTTCTTTATATGTTGGCTTTGTATTTCTATTTGATTCAAGATAGATGAAATTTGTTGTTCTGGCTGGTTTTTCATCCTTCTTCTATTGTGCAATTTGGCTTCCTCTATATTTTCTTGAATTAGCGTACATAGAAATGCAATTTTTACTAGACGTAATTCCTTAGAACATATAATTTGTGATTAAAATACATTTTTCAAACTTTTTCTGTTAAAGATAAGTTTATCTAGTTTACAATTTAGTCACGGAAATCAATTTCTGACTTATAACGAAATGTGCAGACTTTTTTGAGTTAACGCATATAAAATTCAACATTTTTATGGTCTTTCTTTTTGTGTTGGCTTTGTCTTTCTATTTGATTCAAGATAGATGAAATTTGTTAGGATTTGGATTAGTTCTGCATGGTCTTTCATCCTTCTTTTATTGTGAAATTTGACTTCCTTCATATTTTCTTGAATCAACATACATAGAAAATGCAATTTTTACTAGACGTAATGCCTTAGAACATATTAATTGTGAATACAATACATTTTTCAAACTTTTTCTGTTAAAGATGAGTTTATCCAGTTTACAATTTAGTTTCAGAAATTAATTTCAGACTTATAACAAAGTATGTAGACTTTTTTGAGTTAACGTATATGAAACTCAACATTTTTATGAACTCTTTCTTTTTGCTTTGGCTTTGTCTTTCAATTTGATTCAAATAGATGAAATTTGTTGGAATTTGGATTAGTTCAGCATGGGATTTTATCCTTCTTCTATTGTGAAATTTGACTTCCTTCATATTTTCTTGAATCAACGTACATAGAAATGCAATTTTTACTAGACGTAATGCCTTAAAACATATTATTTGTGATTACAATACATTTTTCAAACTTTTTCTGTTAAAGATGAGTTTATCTAGTTTACAATTTAGTCTCAGAAATCAATTTCAGATGTATAACGAAGTGTGTAAACTTTTTTGAGTTAACGCATATAAAATTCAACATTTTTATGAACTCTTTCTTTTTTTGTTGCCTTTGTCTTTCTATTTGATTAAAGATAGATGAAATTTGTTAGGATTTGGATTAGTTCTTCTTGGTCTTTCATCCTTCTTCTATTGTGAAATTTGACTTCCTTCATATTTTCTTGAATCAACGTACATAGAAATGCAATTTTTTCTAGACGTATTGCCTTATAACATATTAATTGTGATTATAATACATTTTTCATACTTTTTATGTTAAATTTGAGTTTATCTAGTTTACAATTTAGTCTCAGAAATCAATTTCCGACTTATAACGAAGAGTGTAGTTTTTTTTTTTTGATAAGTCAAATATAACGAAGAGTGTAGACTTTTTGGAGTTAACGTATATAAGATTCAACATTTTTATGAACTTTCTCTTTATATGTTGGCTTTATCTTTCTATTTGATTCAAGATAGATGAAATTTGTTAGATTTGGATTAGTTCTGGATGGTTTTTCATCCTTCTTCTATTGTGAAATTTGGCTTCCTTCATATTTTCTTGAATTAACGTACATAGAAATGCAATTTTTACTAGACGTAATTCCTTAGAACATATAATTTATGATTAAAATACATTTTTCAAACTTTTTCTGTTAAAGATGAGGTTATCTAGTTTACAATTTAGTCACGGAAATCAATTTCCGACTTATAACGAAATGTGTAGACATTTTTGAGTTAACGTATATAAAATTCAACATTTTTATGAACTCCTTCTTTTTGTGTTGGCTATGTCTTTCTATTTGATTCAAGATAGATGAAATTTGTTAGGATTTGGATTAGTTCTGCATGGTCTTTCATCCTTCTTCTATTGTGCAATTTGACTTCCTTCATATTTTCTTGAATCAACGTACATAGAATGCAATTTTTACTAGACGTAATGCCTTAGAACATATTAGTTGTGAATACAACACATTTTTCAAACTTTTTCTGTTAAATATGAGTTTATCTAATTTACAATTTAGTCTCAGAAATCAACTTCCGACTTATAACGAAGAGTGTAGACTTTTTTGAGTTAACGTATAAGAAATCTAACATTTTTATGAATTCTATATTTTTGTATTGGCTTTGTCTTTCAGTTTGATTCAAATAGATGAAATTTGTTGGAATTTGGATTAGTCAGCATGGGCTTTTATATTTCTTCTATTGTGAAATTTGACTTCCTTCATATTTTCTTGAATCAACGTACATAGAAATGCAATTTATACCAGACGTAATGCCTTAGAACATATTATTTGTGATTACAATACATTTTTCAAACTTTTTCTGTTAAAGATGAGTTTATCTAGTTTACAATTTAGTCTCAGAAATCAATTTCAGATGTATAACGAAGTGTGTAAACTTTTTTGAGTTAACGCATATAAAATTCAACATTTTCATGAACTCTTTCTTTTTGTGTTGGCTTTGTCTTTCTACTTGATTCAAGATAGATGAAATTTGTTGCAATTTGGATTAGTCAGCATGGGCTTTTATCCTTCTTCTATTGTGAAATTTGACTTCCTTCATATTTTCTTGAATCAACGTACATAGAAATGCAATTTATACTAGACGTAATGCCTTAGAACATATTATTTGTGATTACAATACATTTTTCAAACTTTTTCTGTTAAAGATGAGTTTATCTAGTTTACAATTTAGTCTCAGAAATCAATTTCAGATGTATAACGAAGTGTGTAAACTTTTTTGAGTTAACGCATATAAAATTCAACATTTTTATGAACTCTTTATTTTTGTGTTGGCTTTGTCTTTCTATTTGATTCAAGATAGATGAAATTTGTTAGGATTTGGATTAGTTCTTCTTGGTCTTTCATCCGTCTTCTATTTTGAAATTTGACTTCCTTCATATTTTCTTGAATCAACGTACATAGAAATGCAATATTTTCTAGACGTATTGCCTTATAACATATTAATTGTGATTATAAAACATTTTTCATACTTTTTCTGTTAAATTTGAGTTTATCTAGTTTACAATTTAGTCTCAGAAATCAATTTCCGACTTATAACGAAGAGGGTAGTTTTTTTTCTTTTTGATAAGTCAAATATAACGAAGAGTGTAAACTTTTTGGAGTTAACGTATATAAGATTCAACATTTTTATGAAGTTTCTCTTTATATGTTGGCTTTATCTTTCTATTTGATTCAAGATAGATGAAATTTGTTAGGATTTGGATTAGTTCTGGCTGGTTTTTCATCCTTCTTCTATTGTGAAATTTGGCTTCCTTCATATTTTCTTGAATTAACGTACATAGAAATGCAATTTTTACTAGACGTAATTCCTTAGAACATATAATTTGTGATTAAAATACATTTTTCAAACTTTTTCTGTTAAAGATGAGTTTATCTAGTTTACAATTTAGTCACGGAAATCAATTTCCGACTTATAACGAAATGTGTAGACTTTTTTGAGTTAACGTATATAAAATTCAACATTTTTATGAACTCTTTATTTTTGTATTGGCTTTGTCTTTCAATTTGATTCAAATAGATGAAATTTGGATTAGTTCAGCATGGGATTTTATCCTTCTTCTATTGTGAAATTTGACTTCCTTCATATTTTCTTGAATCGACGTACATAGAAATGCAATTTTTACTAGACGTAATGCCTTAGAACATATTATTTGTGATTACAATACATTTTTCAAACTTTTTCTGTTAAAGATGAGTTTATCTAGTTTACAATTTAGTCTCAGAAATCAATTTCAGATGCATAATGAAGTGTGTAAAGTTTTTTGAGTTAACGTATATAAAATTCAACATTTTTATGAACTCTTTCTTTTTGTGTTGGCTTTGTCTTTCTATTTGATTCAAGATAGATGAAATTTGTTAGGATTTGGATTAGTTCTTCTTGGTCTTTCATCCTTCTTCTATTGTGAAATTTGACTTCCTTCATATTTTCTTGAATCAACGTACATAGAAGTGCAATTTTTTCTAGACGTATTGCCTTAAAACATATTAATTGTGATTATAATACATTTTTCAAACTTTTTCTAGTTAAATTTGAGTTTATCTAGTTTACAATTTAGTCTCAGAAATCAATTTCCGACTTATAACGAAGAGTGTAGACTTTTTGGAGTTAACGTATATAAGATTCAACATTTTTATGAACTTTTTCTTTATATGTTGGCTTTGTATTTCTATTTGATTCAAGATAGATGAAATTTGTTGTTCTGGCTGGTTTTTCATCCTTCTTCTATTGTGCAATTTGGCTTCCTCTATATTTTCTTGAATTAGCGTACATAGAAATGCAATTTTTACTAGACGTAATTCCTTAGAACATATAATTTGTGATTAAAATACATTTTTCAAACTTTTTCTGTTAAAGATAAGTTTATCTAGTTTACAATTTAGTCACGGAAATCAATTTCTGACTTATAACGAAATGTGCAGACTTTTTTGAGTTAACGCATATAAAATTCAACATTTTTATGGTCTTTCTTTTTGTGTTGGCTTTGTCTTTCTATTTGATTCAAGATAGATGAAATTTGTTAGGATTTGGATTAGTTCTGCATGGTCTTTCATCCTTCTTTTATTGTGAAATTTGACTTCCTTCATATTTTCTTGAATCAACGTACATAGAAATGCAATTTTTACTAGACGTATTGCCTTAAAAAATATTAATTGTAATTACAATACATTTTTCAAACTTTTTCTGTTAAAGATGAGTTTATCTAGTTTACAATTTAGTCTCAGAAATCAATTTCCGACTTATAACGAAATGTGTAGACTTTTTTGAGTTAACGTATATAAAATTAAACATTTTTATGAACTCTTTCTTTTTATGTTGGATTTGTCTTTCTATTTGATTCAAGATAGATGAAATTCGTTAGGATTTGGATTAGTTCTGCATGGTCTTTCATCTTTCTTCTATTGTGAAATTTGACTTCCTTCATATTTTCTTGAATCAACGTACATAGAAATGCAATTTTTACTAGACGTATTGCCTTAGAACATATTAATTGTAATTACAATACATTTTTTAAACTTTTTCTGTTAAAGATGAGTTTATCTAGTTTACAATTTAGTCTCAGAAATCAATTTCCGACTTATAACGAAATGTGTAGACTTTTTTGACTTAATGTATAGAAAATTCAACATTTTTATGAACTCTTTCTTTTTATGTTGGCTTTGTCTTTCTATTTGATTCAAGAAAGATGAAATTTGTTAGGATTTGGATTAGTTTTGCATGTTCTTTCATCCTTCTTCTATTGTGAAATTTGCCTACCTTCATATTTTCTTGAATCAACGTACATAGAAATGCAATTTTTACTAGACGTAATGCCTTAGAACATATTATTTGTGATTACAATACATTTTTCAAACTTTTTCTGTTAAAGATGAGTTTATCTAGTTTACAATTTAGTCTCAGAAATCAATTTCAGATGTATAACGAAGTGTGTAAACTTTTTTGAGTTAACGCATATAAAATTCAACATTTTTATGAACTCTTTCTTTTTGTGTTGGCTTTGTCTTTCTATTTGATTCAAGATAGATGAAATTTGTTAGGATTTGGATTAGTTCTTCTTGGTCTTTCATCCTTGTTCTATTGTGAAATTTGACTTCCTTCATATTTTCTTGAATCAACGTACACAGAAATGCAATTTTTACTAGTTGTAATGCCTTAGAACATATTAATTGTGAATACAATACATTTTTCAAACTTTTTCTCTTAAAGATGAGTTTATCTAGTTTACAATTTAGTCACGGAAATCAATTTCCGACTTATAACAAAATGTGTAGACTTTTTTGAGTTAACGTATATAAAATTCAACATTTTTATGAACTCTTTCTTTTTGTGTTGGATTTGTCTTTCAATTTGATTCAAATAGATGAAATTTGTTGGAATTTGGATTAGTTCAGCATGGGCTTTTATCCTTCTTCTATTGTGAAATTTGACTTCCTTCATATTTTCTTGAATCAACGTACATAGAAATGCAATTTTTACTAGACGTATTGCCTTAGAACATATTAATTGTGAATACAATACATTTTTCAAACTTTTTCTGTTAAAGATGAGTTTATCCAGTTTACAATTTAGTTTCAGAAATCAATTTCAGACTTATAACAAACTGTGTAGACTTTTTTGAGTTCACGTATATGAAACTCAACATTTTTATGAACTCTTTCTTTATGGTTTGGCTTTGTCTTTCAATTTGATTCAAATAGATGAAATTTGTTGGAATTTGGATTAGTTCAGCATGGGCTTTTATCCTTCTTCTATTGTGAAATTTGACTTCCTTCATATTTTCTTGAATCAACGTACATAGAAAAGCAATTTTTACTAGACGTAATGTCTCAAAACATATTATTTGTGATTACGATACATTTTTCAAACTTTTTATGTTAAAGATGAGTTTATCTAGTTTACAATTTAGTTTCAGAAATCAATTTCATATGTATAACGAAGTGTGTAAACTTTTTTGTGTTAACGCATATAAAAGTCAACGTTTTTATGAACTCTTTCTTTTTGTGTTGGCTTTTGTCTTTCTATTTGATTCAAGATAGATGAAATTTGTTAGGATTTGGATTAGTTCTTCTTGGTCTTTCATCCTTCTTCTATTGTGAAATTTGACTTCCTTCATATTTTTTTTGAATCAACGTACATTGAAATGCAATATTTTCTAGACGTATTGCCTTAGAACATATTAATTGTGATTATAACACATTTTTCAAACCTTTTCTGTTGAATTTGAGTTTATCTAGTTTACAATTTAGTCTCAGAAATCAATTTCCGACTTATAACGAAGAGTGTAGGCTTTTGGAGTTAACGTATATAAGATTCAACATTTTTATGAACTTTTTCTTTATATGTTGGCTTTGTCTTTCTATTTGATTCAAGATAGATGAAATTTTTTGTTCTTGCTGGTTTTTCATCCTTCGTCTATTATGAAATTTGGCTTCCTCCATATTTTCTTGAATTAACGTTCATAGAAATGCAATTTTTACTAGACATAATTCCTTAGAACATATAATTTGTGATTAAAATACAATTTTCAAACTTTCTCTGTTAAAGATGAGTTTATCTAGTTTACAATTTAGTCACGGAAATCAATTTCCGACTTATAACGAAATGTGTAGACTTTTTTGAGTTAACGTATATAAAATTCAACATTTTTATGAACTCTTTCTTTTTGTGTTGGCTTTGTCTTTCAATTTGATTCAAATAGATGAAATTTGTTGGAATTTGGATTAGTTCAGCATGGGATTTTATCCTTCTTCTATTGTGAAATTTGACTTCCTTCATATTTTCTTGAATCAACGTACATAGAAATGCAATTTTTACTAGACGTAATGCCTTAAAACATATTATTTGTGATTACAATACATTTTTCAAACTTTTTCTGTTAAAGATGAGTTTATCTAGTTTACAATTTAGTCTCAGAAATCAATTTCAGATGTATAACGAAGTGTGTAAACTTTTTTGAGTTAACGCATATAAAATTCAACATTTTTATGAACTCTTTCTTTTTGTGTTGGCTTTGTCTTTCTATTTGATTAAAGATAGATGAAATTTGTTAGGATTTGGATTAGTTCTTCTTGGTCTTTCATCCTTCTTCTATTGTGAAATTTGACTTCCTTCATATTTTCTTGAATCAACGTACATAGAAATGCAATTTTTACTAGACGTAATGCCTTAGAACATATTAATTGTGAATACAATACATTTTTGAAACTTTTTCTGTTAAATATGAGTTTATCTAGTTTACAATTTAGTCTCAGAAATCAACTTCCAACTTATAACGAAGAGTGTATACTTTTTTGAGTTAACGTGTAAAAAATCTAACATTTTTATTAATTCTTTATTTTTGTATTGGCTTTGTCTTTCAATTTGATTCAAATAGATGAAATTTGTTGGAATTTGGATTAGTTCAGCATGGGCTTTTATCCTTCTTCTATTGTGAAATTTGACTTCCTTCATATTTTTTTGAATCAACGTACATAGAAATGCAATTTTTACTAGACATAATTCTTTAGAACTTATTATTTGTGAATACAATACATTTTACAAACTTTTTCTGTTAAAGATGAGTTTATCTAGTTTACAATTTGGTCTCAAAAATCAATTTCAGATGTATAACGAAGTGTGTAAACTTTTTTGAGTTAACGCATATAAAATTCAACATTTTTATGAACTCTTTCTTTTTGTGTTGGGTTTGTCTTTCTATTTGATTCAAGATAAATGAAATTTGTTAAGATTTGGATTAGTTCTTCTTGGTCTTTCATCCTTCTTCTATTGTGAAATTTGAATTCCTTCATATTTTCTTGAATCAACGTACATAGAAATGCAATTTTTACTAGACGTAATGCCTTAGAACATATTAATTGTGAATACAATACATTTTTGAAACTTTTTCTGTTAAAGATGAGTTTATCTAGTTTACAATTTAGTCTCAGAAATCAACTTCCAACTTATAACGAAGAGTGTAGACTTTTTTGAGTTAACGTGTAAAAAATCTAACATTTTTATGAATTCTTTATTTTTGTATTGGCTTTGTCTTTCAATTTGATTCAAATAGATGAAATTTGTTGGAATTTGGATTAGTTCAGCATGGGCTTTTATCCTTCTTCTATTGTGAAATTTGACTTCCTTCATATTTTTTTGAATCAACGTACATAGAAATGCAATTTTTACTAGACGTAATGCTTTAGAACTTATTATTTGTGATTACAATACATTTTTCCAACTTTTTCTGTTAAAGATGAGTTTATCTAGTTTACAATTTGGTCTCAGAAATCAATTTCAGATGTATAACGAAGTGTGTAAACTTTTTTGAGTTAACGCATAGAAAATTCAACATTTTTATGAACTCTTTCTTTTTGTGTTGGCTTTGTCTTTCTATTTGATTCAAGATAGATGAAATTTGTTAGGATTTGGATTAGTTCTTCTTGGTCTTTCATCCTTCTTCTATTGTGCAATTTGACTTCCTTCATATTTTCTTGAATCAACGTACATAGAATGCAATTTTTACTAGACGTAATGCCTTAGAACATATTAGTTGTGAATACAACACATTTTTCAAACTTTTTCTGTTAAATATGAGTTTATCTAATTTACAATTTAGTCTCAGAAATCAACTTCCGACTTATAACGAAGAGTGTAGACTTTTTTGAGTTAACGTATAAGAAATCTAACATTTTTATGAATTCTATATTTTTGTATTGGCTTTGTCTTTCAGTTTGATTCAAATAGATGAAATTTGTTGGAATTTGGATTAGTCAGCATGGGCTTTTATATTTCTTCTATTGTGAAATTTGACTTCCTTCATATTTTCTTGAATCAACGTACATAGAAATGCAATTTATACCAGACGTAATGCCTTAGAACATATTATTTGTGATTACAATACATTTTTCAAACTTTTTCTGTTAAAGATGAGTTTATCTAGTTTACAATTTAGTCTCAGAAATCAATTTCAGATGTATAACGAAGTGTGTAAACTTTTTTGAGTTAACGCATATAAAATTCAACATTTTCATGAACTCTTTCTTTTTGTGTTGGCTTTGTCTTTCTACTTGATTCAAGATAGATGAAATTTGTTGCAATTTGGATTAGTCAGCATGGGCTTTTATCCTTCTTCTATTGTGAAATTTGACTTCCTTCATATTTTCTTGAATCAACGTACATAGAAATGCAATTTATACTAGACGTAATGCCTTAGAACATATTATTTGTGATTACAATACATTTTTCAAACTTTTTCTGTTAAAGATGAGTTTATCTAGTTTACAATTTAGTCTCAGAAATCAATTTCAGATGTATAACGAAGTGTGTAAACTTTTTTGAGTTAACGCATATAAAATTCAACATTTTTATGAACTCTTTATTTTTGTGTTGGCTTTGTCTTTCTATTTGATTCAAGATAGATGAAATTTGTTAGGATTTGGATTAGTTCTTCTTGGTCTTTCATCCTTCTTCTATTTTGAAATTTGACTTCCTTCATATTTTCTTGAATCAACGTACATAGAAATGCAATTTTTACTAGACGTAATGCCTTAAAACATATTATTTGTGATTACAATACATTTTTCAAACTTTTTCTGTTAAAGATGAGTTTATCTAGTTTACAATTTAGTCTCAGAAATCAATTTCAGATGTATAACGAAGTGTGTAAACTTTTTTGAGTTAACACATATAAAATTCAACATTTTTATGAACTCTTTCTTTTTGTGTTGGCTTTGTCTTTCTATTTGATTAAAGATAGATGAAATTTGTTAGGATTTGGATTAGTTCTTCTTGGTCTTTCATCCTTCTTCTATTGTGAAATTTGACTTCCTTCATATTTTCTTGAATCAACGTACATAGAAATGCAATTTTTACTAGACGTAATGCCTTAGAACATATTAATTGTGAATACAATACATTTTTGAAACTTTTTCTGTTAAATATGAGTTTATCTAGTTTACAATTTAGTCTCAGAAATCAACTTCCAACTTATAACGAAGAGTGTATACTTTTTTGAGTTAACGTGTAAAAAATCTAACATTTTTATTAATTCTTTATTTTTGTATTGGCTTTGTCTTTCAATTTGATTCAAATAGATGAAATTTGTTGGAATTTGGATTAGTTCAGCATGGGCTTTTATCCTTCTTCTATTGTGAAATTTGACTTCCTTCATATTTTTTTGAATCAACGTACATAGAAATGCAATTTTTACTAGACATAATTCTTTAGAACTTATTATTTGTGAATACAATACATTTTACAAACTTTTTCTGTTAAAGATGAGTTTATCTAGTTTACAATTTGGTCTCAAAAATCAATTTCAGATGTATAACGAAGTGTGTAAACTTTTTTGAGTTAACGCATATAAAATTCAACATTTTTATGAACTCTTTCTTTTTGTGTTGGGTTTGTCTTTCTATTTGATTCAAGATAAATGAAATTTGTTAAGATTTGGATTAGTTCTTCTTGGTCTTTCATCCTTCTTCTATTGTGAAATTTGAATTCCTTCATATTTTCTTGAATCAACGTACATAGAAATGCAATTTTTACTAGACGTAATGCCTTAGAACATATTAATTGTGAATACAATACATTTTTGAAACTTTTTCTGTTAAAGATGAGTTTATCTAGTTTACAATTTAGTCTCAGAAATCAACTTCCAACTTATAACGAAGAGTGTAGACTTTTTTGAGTTAACGTGTAAAAAATCTAACATTTTTATGAATTCTTTATTTTTGTATTGGCTTTGTCTTTCAATTTGATTCAAATAGATGAAATTTGTTGGAATTTGGATTAGTTCAGCATGGGCTTTTATCCTTCTTCTATTGTGAAATTTGACTTCCTTCATATTTTTTTGAATCAACGTACATAGAAATGCAATTTTTACTAGACGTAATGCTTTAGAACTTATTATTTGTGATTACAATACATTTTTCCAACTTTTTCTGTTAAAGATGAGTTTATCTAGTTTACAATTTGGTCTCAGAAATCAATTTCAGATGTATAACGAAGTGTGTAAACTTTTTTGAGTTAACGCATATAAAATTCAACATTTTTATGAACTCTTTCTTTTTGTGTTGGCTTTGTCTTTATATTTGATTCAAGATAGATGAAATTTGTTAGGATTTGGATTAGTTCTTCTTGGTCTTTCATCCTTCTTCTATTGTGCAATTTGACTTCCTTCATATTTTCTTGAATCAACGTACATAGAATGCAATTTTTACTAGACGTAATGCCTTAGAACATATTAGTTGTGAATACAACACATTTTTCAAACTTTTTCTGTTAAATATGAGTTTATCTAATTTACAATTTAGTCTCAGAAATCAACTTCCGACTTATAACGAAGAGTGTAGACTTTTTTGAGTTAACGTATAAGAAATCTAACATTTTTATGAATTCTATATTTTTGTATTGGCTTTGTCTTTCAGTTTGATTCAAATAGATGAAATTTGTTGGAATTTGGATTAGTCAGCATGGGCTTTTATATTTCTTCTATTGTGAAATTTGACTTCCTTCATATTTTCTTGAATCAACGTACATATAAATGCAATTTATACCAGACGTAATGCCTTAGAACATATTATTTGTGATTACAATACATTTTTCAAACTTTTTCTGTTAAAGATGAGTTTATCTAGTTTACAATTTAGTCTCAGAAATCAATTTCAGATGTATAACGAAGTGTGTAAACTTTTTTGAGTTAACGCATATAAAATTCAACATTTTCATGAACTCTTTCTTTTTGTGTTGGCTTTGTCTTTCTACTTGATTCAAGATAGATGAAATTTGTTGCAATTTGGATTAGTCAGCATGGGCTTTTATCCTTCTTCTATTGTGAAATTTGACTTCCTTCATATTTTCTTGAATCAACGTACATAGAAATGCAATTTATACTAGACGTAATGCCTTAGAACATATTATTTGTGATTACAATACATTTTTCAAACTTTTTCTGTTAAAGATGAGTTTATCTAGTTTACAATTTAGTCTCAGAAATCAATTTCAGATGTATAACGAAGTGTGTAAACTTTTTTGAGTTAACGCATATAAAATTCAACATTTTTATGAACTCTTTATTTTTGTGTTGGCTTTGTCTTTCTATTTGATTCAAGATAGATGAAATTTGTTAGGATTTGGATTAGTTCTTCTTGGTCTTTCATCCTTCTTCTATTTTGAAATTTGACTTCCTTCATATTTTCTTGAATCAACGTACATAGAAATGCAATTTTTACTAGACGTAATGCCTTAAAACATATTATTTGTGATTACAATACATTTTTCAAACTTTTTCTGTTAAAGATGAGTTTATCTAGTTTACAATTTAGTCTCAGAAATCAATTTCAGATGTATAACGAAGTGTGTAAACTTTTTTGAGTTAACGCATATAAAATTCAACATTTTTATGAACTCTTTCTTTTTGTGTTGGCTTTGTCTTTCTATTTGATTAAAGATAGATGAAATTTGTTAGGATTTGGATTAGTTCTTCTTGGTCTTTCATCCTTCTTCTATTGTGAAATTTGACTTCCTTCATATTTTCTTGAATCAACGTACATAGAAATGCAATTTTTACTAGACGTAATGCCTTAGAACATATTAATTGTGAATACAATACATTTTTGAAACTTTTTCTGTTAAATATGAGTTTATCTAGTTTACAATTTAGTCTCAGAAATCAACTTCCAACTTATAACGAAGAGTGTATACTTTTTTGAGTTAACGTGTAAAAAATCTAACATTTTTATTAATTCTTTATTTTTGTATTGGCTTTGTCTTTCAATTTGATTCAAATAGATGAAATTTGTTGGAATTTGGATTAGTTCAGCATGGGCTTTTATCCTTCTTCTATTGTGAAATTTGACTTCCTTCATATTTTTTTGAATCAACGTACATAGAAATGCAATTTTTACTAGACATAATTCTTTAGAACTTATTATTTGTGAATACAATACATTTTACAAACTTTTTCTGTTAAAGATGAGTTTATCTAGTTTACAATTTGATCTCAAAAATCAATTTCAGATGTATAACGAAGTGTGTAAACTTTTTTGAGTTAACGCATATAAAATTCAACATTTTTATGAACTCTTTCTTTTTGTGTTGGGTTTGTCTTTCTATTTGATTCAAGATAAATGAAATTTGTTAAGATTTGGATTAGTTCTTCTTGGTCTTTCATCCTTCTTCTATTGTGAAATTTGAATTCCTTCATATTTTCTTGAATCAACGTACATAGAAATGCAATTTTTACTAGACGTAATGCCTTAGAACATATTAATTGTGAATACAATACATTTTTGAAACTTTTTCTGTTAAAGATGAGTTTATCTAGTTTACAATTTAGTCTCAGAAATCAACTTCCAACTTATAACGAAGAGTGTAGACTTTTTTGAGTTAACGTGTAAAAAATCTAACATTTTTATGAATTCTTTATTTTTGTATTGGCTTTGTCTTTCAATTTGATTCAAATAGATGAAATTTGTTGGAATTTGGATTAGTTCAGCATGGGCTTTTATCCTTCTTCTATTGTGAAATTTGACTTCCTTCATATTTTTTTGAATCAACGTACATAGAAATGCAATTTTTACTAGACGTAATGCTTTAGAACTTATTATTTGTGATTACAATACATTTTTCCAACTTTTTCTGTTAAAGATGAGTTTATCTAGTTTACAATTTGGTCTCAGAAATCAATTTCAGATGTATAACGAAGTGTGTAAACTTTTTTGAGTTAACGCATATAAAATTCAACATTTTTATGAACTCTTTCTTTTTGTGTTGGCTTTGTCTTTATATTTGATTCAAGATAGATGAAATTTGTTAGGATTTGGATTAGTTCTTCTTGGTCTTTCATCCTTCTTCTATTGTGCAATTTGACTTCCTTCATATTTTCTTGAATCAACGTACATAGAATGCAATTTTTACTAGACGTAATGCCTTAGAACATATTAGTTGTGAATACAACACATTTTTCAAACTTTTTCTGTTAAATATGAGTTTATCTAATTTACAATTTAGTCTCAGAAATCAACTTCCGACTTATAACGAAGAGTGTAGACTTTTTTGAGTTAACGTATAAGAAATCTAACATTTTTATGAATTCTATATTTTTGTATTGGCTTTGTCTTTCAGTTTGATTCAAATAGATGAAATTTGTTGGAATTTGGATTAGTCAGCATGGGCTTTTATATTTCTTCTATTGTGAAATTTGACTTCCTTCATATTTTCTTGAATCAACGTACATAGAAATGCAATTTATACCAGACGTAATGCCTTAGAACATATTATTTGTGATTACAATACATTTTTCAAACTTTTTCTGTTAAAGATGAGTTTATCTAGTTTACAATTTAGTCTCAGAAATCAATTTCAGATGTATAACGAAGTGTGTAAACTTTTTTGAGTTAACGCATATAAAATTCAACATTTTCATGAACTCTTTCTTTTTGTGTTGGCTTTGTCTTTCTACTTGATTCAAGATAGATGAAATTTGTTGCAATTTGGATTAGTCAGCATGGGCTTTTATCCTTCTTCTATTGTGAAATTTGACTTCCTTCATATTTTCTTGAATCAACGTACATAGAAATGCAATTTATACTAGACGTAATGCCTTAGAACATATTATTTGTGATTACAATACATTTTTCAAACTTTTTCTGTTAAAGATGAGTTTATCTAGTTTACAATTTAGTCTCAGAAATCAATTTCAGATGTATAACGAAGTGTGTAAACTTTTTTGAGTTAACGCATATAAAATTCAACATTTTTATGAACTCTTTATTTTTGTGTTGGCTTTGTCTTTCTATTTGATTCAAGATAGATGAAATTTGTTAGGATTTGGATTAGTTCTTCTTGGTCTTTCATCCTTCTTCTATTTTGAAATTTGACTTCCTTCATATTTTCTTGAATCAACGTACATAGAAATGCAATTTTTACTAGACGTAATGCCTTAAAACATATTATTTGTGATTACAATACATTTTTCAAACTTTTTCTGTTAAAGATGAGTTTATCTAGTTTACAATTTAGTCTCAGAAATCAATTTCAGATGTATAACGAAGTGTGTAAACTTTTTTGAGTTAACGCATATAAAATTCAACATTTTTATGAACTCTTTCTTTTTGTGTTGGCTTTGTCTTTCTATTTGATTAAAGATAGATGAAATTTGTTAGGATTTGGATTAGTTCTTCTTGGTCTTTCATCCTTCTTCTATTGTGAAATTTGACTTCCTTCATATTTTCTTGAATCAACGTACATAGAAATGCAATTTTTACTAGACGTAATGCCTTAGAACATATTAATTGTGAATACAATACATTTTTGAAACTTTTTCTGTTAAATATGAGTTTATCTAGTTTACAATTTAGTCTCAGAAATCAACTTCCAACTTATAACGAAGAGTGTATACTTTTTTGAGTTAACGTGTAAAAAATCTAACATTTTTATTAATTCTTTATTTTTGTATTGGCTTTGTCTTTCAATTTGATTCAAATAGATGAAATTTGTTGGAATTTGGATTAGTTCAGCATGGGCTTTTATCCTTCTTCTATTGTGAAATTTGACTTCCTTCATATTTTTTTGAATCAACGTACATAGAAATGCAATTTTTACTAGACATAATTCTTTAGAACTTATTATTTGTGAATACAATACATTTTACAAACTTTTTCTGTTAAAGATGAGTTTATCTAGTTTACAATTTGGTCTCAAAAATCAATTTCAGATGTATAACGAAGTGTGTAAACTTTTTTGAGTTAACGCATATAAAATTCAACATTTTTATGAACTCTTTCTTTTTGTGTTGGGTTTGTCTTTCTATTTGATTCAAGATAAATGAAATTTGTTAAGATTTGGATTAGTTCTTCTTGGTCTTTCATCCTTCTTCTATTGTGAAATTTGAATTCCTTCATATTTTCTTGAATCAACGTACATAGAAATGCAATTTTTACTAGACGTAATGCCTTAGAACATATTAATTGTGAATACAATACATTTTTGAAACTTTTTCTGTTAAAGATGAGTTTATCTAGTTTACAATTTAGTCTCAGAAATCAACTTCCAACTTATAACGAAGAGTGTAGACTTTTTTGAGTTAACGTGTAAAAAATCTAACATTTTTATGAATTCTTTATTTTTGTATTGGCTTTGTCTTTCAATTTGATTCAAATAGATGAAATTTGTTGGAATTTGGATTAGTTCAGCATGGGCTTTTATCCTTCTTCTATTGTGAAATTTGACTTCCTTCATATTTTTTTGAATCAACGTACATAGAAATGCAATTTTTACTAGACGTAATGCTTTAGAACTTATTATTTGTGATTACAATACATTTTTCAAACTTTTTCTGTTAAAGATGAGTTTATCTAGTTTACAATTTGGTCTCAGAAATCAATTTCAGATGTATAACGAAGTGTGTAAACTTTTTTGAGTTAACGCATATAAAATTCAACATTTTTATGAACTCTTTCTTTTTGTGTTGGCTTTGTCTTTCTATTTGATTCAAGATAGATGACATTTGTTGGGATTTGGATTAGTTCTTCTTGGTCTTTCATCCTTCTTCTATTGTGAAATTTGACTTCCTTCATATTTTCTTGAATCGACGTACATAGAAATGCAATTTTTACTAGACGTAAAAACCTTAGAACATATTAATTGTGAATAAAATACATTTTTCAAAATTTTTCTGTTAAAGATGAGTTTATCTAGTTTACAATTTAGTCTCAGAAATCAACTTCCGACTTATAACGAAGAGTGTAGACTTTTTTGAGTTAACGTATAAAAAATCTAACATTTTTATGAATTCTATATTTTTGTATTGGCTTTGTCTTTCAATTTGATTCAAATAGATGAAATTTGTTGGAATTTGGATTAGTTCAGCATGGGCTTTTATCCTTCTTCTATTTTGAAATTTGACTTCCTTCATATTTTCTTGAATCAACGTACATAGAAATGCAATTTTTACTAGACGTAATGCCTTTGAACATATTATTTGTGATTATAAAACATTTTTCAAACTTTTTCTGTTAAAGATGAGTTTATCTAGTTTACAATTTAGTCTCAGAAATCAATTTCAGATGTATAACGAAGTGTGTAGACTTTTTTGAGTTAACGTATATTAAATTCAACATTTTTATGAACTCTTTCTTTTTGTGTTGGCTTTGTCTTTCTATTTGATTCAAGATAAATGAAATTTGTTAAGATTTGGATTAGTTCTTCTTGGTCTTTCATCCTTCTTCTATTGTGAAATTTGACGTCTTTCATATTTTCTTGAATCAACGTACATAGAAATGCAATATTTTCTAGACGTATTGCCTTAGAACATATTAATTGTGATTATAATACATTTTTCATACTTTTTATGTTAAATTTGAGTTTATCTAGTTTACAATTTAGTCTCAGAAATCAATTTCTGACTTATAACGAAGAGTGTAGTTTTTTTTTTTTTTGATAAGTCAAATAT
>NC_039358.1:107019155-107030980 GCF_003573695.1 Papaver somniferum
TCAACATTTTTATGAACTTTCTCTTTATATGTTGGCTTTATCTTTCTATTTGATTCAAGATAGATGAAATTTGTTAGGATTTGGATTAGTTCTGGCTGGTTTTTCATCCTTCTTCTATTGTGAAATTTGGATTCCTTCATATTTTCTTGAATTAACGAACATAGAAATGCAATTTTTACTAGACGTAATTCCTTAGAAAATATAATTTGTGATTAAAATACATTTTTCAAACTTTTTCTGTTAAAGATGAGTTTATCTAGTTTACAATTTAGTCATGGAAATTAATTTCCGACTTATAACGACATGTGTAGACTTTTTTGAGTTAACTTATATAAAATTCAACATTTTTATGAACTCTTTCTTTTTGTGTTGGCTTTGTCTTTCTATTTGATTCAAGATAGATGAAATTAGTTAGGATTTGGATTAGCTCTGCATGGTCTTTCATCCTTCTTCTATTGTGCAATTTGACTTCCTTCATATTTTCTTGAATCAACGTACATGAAATGCAATTTTTACTAGACGTAGTGCCTTAGAACATATTAGTTGTGAATACAATACATTTTTCAAACTTTTTCTGTTAAAGATGAGTTTATCTAGTTTACAATTTAGTCTCAGAAATCAACTTCCGACTTATAACGAAGAGTGTAGACTTTTTTGATTTTTTTTTTTTTTTTTTTTTTTTTTTTTTTTTTTTGATAAGTCAAAAATTATATTGCAAGAAACGATATTTACAAGATAGTTTAGGAGAAAAGAGGTCATAGAAACCCCAAAAACTCACACAAACTATTTAAAACGATAATAAATTACATTTGGAAACTCAATTGAACTTAAGAAATCTGGTCTTCCCTCAAAGTTAATACCTACTCCTTCTTCTAACAAACAACCACGCTTAGCCATTCCATTCGCAGCAAAATTCGCTTCACGAAAAGTGTGTTCAAACCGAATAGCACCATATAAACCCTTAGCATTCGCTTCACGAAAAGTGTAGACTTTTTTGAGTTAACGTATAAAAAATCTAACATTTTTATGAATTCTTTATTTTTGTATTGGCTTTGTCTTTCAATTTGATTCAAATAGATGAAATTTGTTGGAATTTGGATTAGTTCAACATGGGCTTTTATCCTTCTTCTATTGTGAAATTTGACTTCCTTCATATTTTCTTGAATCAACGTACACAGAAATGCAATTTTTACTAGACGTAATGCCTTAGAACATATTATTTGTGATTACAATACATTTTTCAAACTTTTTCTGTTAAAGATGAGTTTATCTAGTTTACAATTTAGTCTCAGAAATCAATTTCAGATGTATAATGAAGTGTGTAAAGTTTTTTGAGTTAACGTATATAAAATTCAACACTTTTAAGACCTCTTTCTTTTTGTGTTGGCTTTGTCTTTCTATTTGATTCAAGATAGATGAAATTTGTTAGAACTTGGATTAGTTCTTCTTGGTCTTTGATCCTTCTTCTATGGTGAAATTTGACTTCCTTCAAATTTTCTTGAATCAACGTACATAGAAATGCAATTTTTGCTAGACGTATTGCCTTAGAACATATTAATTATAATTACAATACATTTTTCAAACTTTTTCTGTTAAAGATGAGTTTATCTAGTTTACAATTTAGTCTCAGAAATCAATTTCTGACTTATAACGAAGAGTGTAGACTTTTTGGAGTTAACGTATATAATATTCAACATTTTTATGAACTTTTTCTTTATATGTTGGCTTTGTCTTTCTATTTGATTCAAGATAAATGAAATTTGTTAGGATTTGGATTAGTTCTGGCTGGTTTTTCATCCTTCTTCTATTGTGAAATTTGGCTTCCTTCATATTTTCTTGAATTAACGTACATAGAAATGCAATTTTTACTAGACGTAATTCCTTAGAACATATAATTTGTGATTAAAATACATTTTTCAAACTTTTTATGTTAAAGATGAGTTTATATAATTTACAATTTAGTCACGGAAATCAATTTCCGACTTATAACGAAATGTGTAGACTTTTTTAAGTTAACGTATATAAAATGCAACATTTTTATGAACTCTTTCTTTTTGTGTTGGCTTTGTCTTTCTATTTGATTCAAGATAGATGAAATTTGTTAGGATTTGGATTAGTTCTGCATGGTCTTTCATCCTTCTTCTATTGTGAAGTTTGACTTCCTTCATATTTCTTGAATCAACGTACCTAGAAATGCAAACGTAATGCCTTAGAACATATTAATTGTGAATACAATACATTTTTCAAACTTTTTCTGTTAAAGATGAGTTTATCCAGTTTATAATTTAGTTTCAGAAATCAATGCTATGTGAACATTGTGCTATGTGGATGACCCACCGGTTTCCACGTTTCTTGTGGGACCCACACAAAATCACAACACCAAGACACATACACGGTTGATGTGTCGCATGTATACGGATGCTTATCCAGTAGATAATGGTTATCCAGTTTAGTACCTCATCTATATATATGTACTCATCTATTTTAGTAGAGAATAAATAAGAAACGAAAAGGGAACTGAATTCCCGCACTCTCCATTCCACTTTCTTCTTCTTTACTTTTAGATAATGATAACTGTGAGCATTAATTAATTAGTTAACCTTATACCTACATCAAAATGTTGGTGTACCTAAATTACCTTAATTAATAACGTACTGCCTTAGAACATAGAGAAAAAAAAAAGTAATGAGAGAGAAAACCAGACGTGGTTCCTAGGGTTTTGAGCATTTTTTTTACAATTTTTTTCTTCAATCATTAGGTTTAATGATGGTTGAAGGTACTGTTTTAGCTGTTATGAATGAATCATCAACCCAAACTTTTGCTGAGAAGGTAAGAACACGTCAAACTTTGCAGCCTACGGCAGTAGATTTGAATGCGGATAGTGCTCCAGGTCCAGATGGTTTCTCAGGGTGTTTTTATAGGCATTGTTGGGATTTAATTCATGAGGACTTAGAGAAGGCTATTATATATTGTTGGAGTTCCAAAGTTATTCCTAATAGGGCTAATTCTAGTCTCATTCTTCTGCTGGCTAAGGTGAGAGGGGCTGATAGTTTGAAGAAATATAGGCCAATTGGTCTAAGTAATTTTTTCTTCAAAATTTTTACCAAAATTCTAGCAACTAGACTTGGTAAAGTCTTGGATAAGTTGGTCTCGGAGGAGCAGGTGGCGTTTATGAAAGGGAGGAACATTCATGAGAATATTAGTTTGGCTTCTGAATTGGTTAATGAGTTGCACATTAAAAGAAAGGATGGAAACTTAGGTCTCAAGCTGGATATCTCTCAAGCTTTTGATACGGTTAGTTGGAAATTTTTTTTGGAGGTTTTTCGAAGGTATGGGTTCTCAGAAGGTTGGTGTACTTGGATTCACAATATTCTGAGTTCTGCTAGAATTTTTATTCTTCTCAATGGTAGTTCGGAGGGTTTCTTTAAGATTAATAGATGTTTGCGTCAGGGGGATCCTCTTTCTCCTCTTATTTTTGTTTGATTGAGGATGTTCTTAGTAGGAACATTACCAAACTCTTTCAAAATAAGTGTATGACTCATATGGTGAAGCGTAATGGTATTGCTCCAACTCATTTGTTTCTTGCTGATGATATTATGATTTTTTTCAAGGGGAATCAGAAGAGTCTAACAAGCTTGTTGAGGTTGCTTGAGGTTTATCAACAGGCGTCTGGTCAAAGGGTTTGTAGGGAGAAGAGCAAAATTTATTTTGGAGGTGGGTCGTTGCATAGGAGGCAGGCTATTGCTAATTTCTTAGGCATGGGTGTTACTTTCTTTCCGGATAGATATTTGGGAGTTATGGTGATGCCTGGTAGGGTGAAATAGTTATATTAATAATGTGGTGGATAAGTTGAAGGATCATCTCTCGGTGTATAAAGGTAAAATGCTTTCCTTTCAGGATCGTGTAGGGCTTATTAAATCTGTCCTTGCAAGCTATGCCATTCATAACATGGTTGTGTATAGGTGGCCTGTTAAATTTGTGAAGAAAAGTGAATGTGTTATTCTTAATTTTCTTTGGTCGGGAGATTCAGACTTGGCTAAAGCTTTTGTGGTGGGATATGACAAGATTTGTAGTCCGGTGAAGGAAGGGGATCTTGGGCTTACTAGCTTGAGTAATATGAACAAGGCTCTGATCATGAAGTTGTGGTGGAGTATTAAAACTTCTAAGAATAATTGGGCTAGATTTCTGGAGTCGAAATACACTTGTAAAGATGGTCGTCTGAAGATGGCAGAAGTTAAATCTTCAATTTTTCCGGGGATTCGATGGGTGCACACTGAAGTTATGCGCAATACTAAATCCTTAATAGGTGATGGTAGGGCAACTTCTTTATTTTTTGATGTTTGGTATGGTTCTGTAACTTTGGCTGAGGTCTTGCAGAGAACTGACCTTGACATACGTGCGAGAGTTAGTGATATCATAGTGCAGAATCAATGGCATTTGGAGGGAGAGCATATGCGTGAACTAGCAAGTGCTGGTGTGGCTAGGGAGAATTTACCAAGAAGGCATATGGGCAGTGATGAGAGGATTTGGATGCCAGATCTAAAAGGAATGTTTTATGTCAGGTCTGCAAGGGATTTGGTGCGCAGCAAGTATCCTTTGCTTCTTGAAGCAAATCTGTTGTGGAGCTCAGAATTGGAAATTTGTTAGGGGAGCTTGTGCAACTCTGGACAAAGTTAAGAGTAGATTCAAGATTGCTCTCCCATCTCGGTGCAGTGTGTGTCAGATTGAGGAGGAGTCTTTGGAGCATATTCTCTGGAGCTGTAGTGCTGCTAAACGTGCTTGGCAGTGGTTGGAAGGTATTTTTAATCTTAAATCTTGTTATAACTTGATTGCTTCTAATAAACAAGCAAAAGGTTGTAGTAGAATGGTTAAAGATCTGTGGCTTGTCTCCAATCTGGTGGTGCGTTCAGAACTGTGGTTCCAAAGGAATAAGATGGTTTATGAGAAGAAGAAACCTTGCTGGAATTTCTTCAAGAAGCGTGTGGTTAATTTCATTCATGCATACTCAGATAGAATGAAGGGGTGTATGCTTAACAGGGTTGAAGATCTGGAGATATTGGATTTTTTCAGAGTTAAATGCCGTAAGGTGAAGATGTTGGAACCTGTTGAGTGTCTTTGGCAGCCTTCAATGCAAAATCAACTCTTGTTGTGCTGTGATGGAGCTTCTAGAGGTAACCCAGAGGTGGCCGGAGCTGGAGTAGTGGCTAGGAATTCAGCTTGTGAAGTGGTGGGAGCAATGTGTGTTGGCCTTGGTGTTATTTCTAATTTTTTGGCGGAATTATATAGCATTCTAATTGGCTTAGATTGGGCAGTTCAATGGGGTTAGAGAGATGTGCTTGTAAAGACTGATTCTATGAGTGTTATAACTGCTTTGGAAGGGGATAATATACCATGGTTTGCAAGACAGAGATGGTATGAAGTTAAAGTCAAGTTTGATTCTATTCAATTGGTGCATACGTTTCGTGAAGCAAATTTTGCAGCTGATAAGATGGCAAAGACTGGTTGTTTTTTAGATTCTGGAGTGAGACTCAATTTTGTTGGGCATCCTCTTTTGTTAAACTTAATTGAGTATCCTAATGTTTCTTATTTTCGTTTTAAATAGTTTTTGAGTTTTTGGGGTTGCTGTGACCTGTTTTCTCAAATTCTATGATGTAAATATCTCTTTTCATATCAATACAATTTTTGACTTATCAAAAAAAACTGTACCTAAATTACCAGCAGCTTAACGTTTGAATTAGTGCCTTGAACCCGATAAGTAATGCTAATTACAAAACGTTATCAGCACGAATAGCTCGATGCCGCCAATTGATGAACCAGTGTTCGACGATGTTTATGCCAAGCTGCCTGGGATGATACCCACAAAGCCATATAATCAACTTCACAATTTATATTTGTGTTTTGAGTTGAATTTGTGTTTTTGATTATATATGTGGATAGTAGTACTGACTCTGTTGCTTCTATTGATCAGGGTAGTAACACTATTAATGGAGGCAAGTTGTTCTACAAGTATTGCAAACTTGTACGAATGTTTTTGGGTAAGTGCGGGATGGTGAGAACCGCGACTCCGTAAACTTTAATAACTTTTCGCTATATTATTTTTGTTATGGTACTTACGGTTTTAATACCAGCGAAGCGAGAAATTGTTGTATCCCTAGAGGATAACATAAATTTAATTTCTCCTGCTCTAAATAATCTCCAGAGATTTTGAAATAATTCCACCAGAAGCTGGAATTTCATCTAGCATAGTATGGATGCAAAAGGGCACGGTCCGCTAGCCGTTTGGTCCCAGAAGTGACCCATTATAAAGTGCTAGCCGGTTTCTATCAGCGGTCCCTGAAGTGACCAGTGCCTGATATTGAGGAATTTTCCTATAAAGCATGTATCCATTTGCACACTTGTAAATTAATATTTCGTCAACCCTGAAGGTGACGAAAATGGAGATTTGTTATTTCCTTTAAGTACCATATATATGTTTATGTTTCCTTTTGCTTTTAAGTTCTGTTTATTTTATTTCCTTGTTTTGTAAATAATGGATTCTCGAAGTAATCCCTGAGACGTTGTCGACTCCAGACGCAGTCCAACGTGAAATCTGTGAATCCATATTAGGCTCCAGAAGTGGTCCATGGATTTCAGGAATAAGCCATAAAATTTTGGGTTCCCGAAGTAGCCCATGGTTACCAAATGTTTTTGTTGATTACTTTACTATTTTTCTCTCGTCTATCTTTACCAAAGGATATGGATTCCAGAAGTAATCTATCCAGTAAAGATATGTATGATGGAGATATGTGTCTCAAAGACAGCGGAACAACAAACACAATTTTTCGAACCATTTTTATAACCTTGTAGAGGTTTTGCGAAATGTAAAATATCATTTCAGGTTCGAATAGTATGATAGACGTCTGCGTAAAAGCATATATCATTTTATCTGGTGGTGTATTGTTTGCCTTATATTCTATCAGGTTCCAGAAGAATCTGTTGAGTTTTAGAAATCTTTGGTATTACCACCTTGAAATAATAAATGAGCATTTTTATGGAGTATTTTGTTACTTCATTTGTTTTTGTGCTAGAAGCACATTAAGAGAAGTTTGAGGCTCTCTCTTTTATGGGGTGTGCCATATGAAAATTCTATCAGTAGAATTCACAGTGTCATTAGCCAGAAGTTTAATGACCTCGATTTTTCATGCCTAGGCATGGTCCGTATGGACACTAAAGTTCTACCAAGATGAGTAGACAATTAAAAGTGCTCATGTACATCCTTTACAGAACCTGAAGCTTCTATTACATGAGGATGTAAATTGTGTTGTTTGGTCCCAGAGACAATTAATTATTAAATTCCATTAACATTAACATTATGGTAACCCGTTGCTGAAACACCAACTTTAATCCCTAGAAAGGATTCAAGGTGTCATATGCAGGACTTATTCACCCTGCAGTATGGACAATTATCTCAATACTTTATCGTATTGATAGACACTTCTACTAGATGGTCTCTTGTTATATTAACACGTGATGTTAGATTTTGCCAAACTGTTTGTGCAAATCTTGTGGTTGCGTATCCAATTTTAGACTTTCCAGTTAAGTCCATTTATTTTGGTGGTAAATTTATAGGCTTTTGATGCTTTGCCTTCAGTTGGAAGAAGGTTGAAAGACCAAGAAGAACTAATCCAAATCCTAACAAATTTCATCTATCTTGAATCAAATAGAAAGACAAAGCCAACACAAAAGGAAAGAGTTCATAAAAATGTTTAATTTTATATATGTTAACTGAAAAAAGTCTACACACTTCGTTATAAGTCGGAAGTTGATTTCTGAGACTAAATTGTAAACTAGATAATTCATCTTTAACAGAAAAGTTTGAAAAATGCATTGTAATGACAATTAATATGTTCTAAGGAAATATTTCTAGTAAAAATTGCATTTCTATGTACGTTGATTCAGGAAAATATGAAGGAAGTCAAATTTCACAATAGAAGAAGGATGAAAGACCATGCAGAACTAATCCAAATCCTGACAAATTTCATCTATCTTGAATCAGATAGAAAGACAAAGCCAACACAAAAGGAAAGAGTTCATAAAAATGTTTAATTTTATATATGTTAACAGAAAAAAATCTACACACTTCGTTATAAGTCGGAAGTTGATTTTTGAAACTAAATTTTAAACTAGATAAAAGTCATCTTTAACATAAAAGTTTGAAAAATATATTGTAATTACGATTAATATGTTCTAAGGTAATACCTCTAATAAAAATTTCATTTCTATGTATGTTGATTCAAGAAAATATCAAGGAAGTCAAATTTCACAATACAAGAAGGTTGAAAGACAAAGCAGAACTAATCCAAATCCTAACAAATTTCATCTATCTTGAATCAGATAGAAAGACAAAGCCAATACAAAAATAAAGAGTTCATAAATATGTTTAATTTTATATACGTTAACTCAAAATAGTCTACACACTTCGTTATAATTCGGAAGTTGATTTCTGAGACTAAATTGTAAACTAGATAAATTCATCTTTAACAGAAAAAGTTTGAAAAATATATTGTAATTACAATTAATATGTTCTAAGGTAATACCTCTAATAAAAATTTCATTTCTATGTACGTTGATTCAAGAAAATATCAAGGAAGTCAAATGTCACAATAGAAGAAGGATGAAAGATCATGCAAAACTAATCCAAATCCTAACAAATTTCATCTATCTTGAATCAAATAGAAAGAAAAAGCCAACATAAAAAGAAAGAGTTCATAAAAAATGTTTAATCTTATATACTTTAACTCAAAAAAGTCTACACGTTTCGTTATAAGTCGGAAATTGATTTCTGAGACTAAATTGTAAACTAGTTAAACTCATCTTTAACATAAAATGTTTGAAAAATGTATTGTAATTACAATTAATATGTTCTAAGGTAATACCTCTAATAAAAATTTCATTTCTATGTATGTTGATTCAAGAAAATATCAAGGAAGTCAAATTTCACAATACAGGAAGGTTGAAAGACAAAGCAGAACTAATCCAAATCCTAACAAATTTCATCTATCTTGAATCAGATGGAAAGACAAAGCCAATGCAAAAATAAAGAGTTCATAAATATGTTTAATTTTATATACGTTAACTCAAAATAGTCTACACACTTCGTTATAAGTCGGAAGTTGATTTCTGAGACTAAATTGTAAACTAGATAAATTCATCTTTAACAGAAAAAGTTTGAAAAATATATTGTAATTACAATTAATATGTTCTAAGGTAATACCTCTAATAAAAATTTCATTTCTATGTACGTTGATTCAAGAAAATATCAAGGAAGTCAAATTTCACAATAGAACAAGGATGAAAGACCATGCAGAACTAATCCAAATCCTAACAAATTTCATCTATCTTGAATCAAATAGAAAGACAAAGCCAACACAAAAATAAAGAGTTCATAAAAATGTTGAATTTTATATACGTTAACTCAAAAAAGTCTACACATTTTGCTATAAGTCGAAAATTGATTTCTGAGACTAAATTGTAAAATTGATAAACTCAAAGCAAACACAAGAAGAAAGAGTTCATAAAAATATTGAATTTTATATATGTTAACTCAAAAAAGTCTACATACTTCGTTATAAGTCGGAAATTGATTTCTGAGACTAAATTGTAAACTAAATTAACTCATCTTTAACAGAAAAGTTTGAAAAATTATTGTAATCAGAATTATTATGTTCTAAGGCAATACATCTAGTAAAAATTGCATTTCTATGTACGTTGATTCAAGAAAATATGAAGGAAGTCAAATTTCACAATAGAAGAAGGTTGAAAGACCAAGCTGAAATAATCCAAATCCTGACAAATTTCATCTATCTTGAATCAGATAGAAAGACAAAGCCAACACAAAAGGAAAGAGTTCATAAAAATGTGTAATTTTATATATGTTAACTGAAAAAAGTCTACACACTTCGTTATAAGTCGGAAGTTGATTTCTGAGACTAAATTGTAAACTAGATAATTCATCTTTAACAGAAAAGTTTGAAAAATGTATTGTAATGACAATTAATATGTTCTAAGGAAATATGTCTAGTAAAAATTGCATTTCTATGTACGTTGATTCAAGAAAATATGAAGGAAGTCAAATTTCACAATAGAACAAGGATGAAAGACCATGCAGAACTAATCCAAATCCTGACAAATTTCATCTATCTTGAATAAGATAGAAAGACAAAGCCAACACAAAAGGAAAGAGTTCATAAAAATGTTAAATTTTATATATGTTAAATGAAAAAAGTCTACACACTTCGTTATAAGTCGGAAGTTGATTTTTGAGACTAAATTTTAAACTAGATAAAAGTCATCTTTAACAGAAAAGTTTGAAAAATATATTGTAATTACAATTAATATGTTCTAAGGTAATACCTCTAATAAAAATTTCATTTCAATGTATGTTGATTCAAGAAAATATCAAGGAAGTCAAATTTCACAATACAGGAAGGTTGAAAGACAAAGCAAAACTAATCCAAATCCTAACAAATTTCATCTATCTTGAATCAGATGGAAAGACAAAGCCAATGCAAAAATAAAGAGTTCATAAATATGTTTAATTTTATATACGTTAACTCAAAATAGTCTACACACTTCGTTATAAGTCGGAAGTTGATTTCTGAGACTAAATTGTAAACTAGATAAATTCATCTTTAACAGAAAAAGTTTGAAAAATATATTGTAATTACAATAAATATGTTCTAAGGTAATACCTCTAATAAAAATTTCATTTCTATGTACGTTGATTCAAGAAAATATCAAGGAAGTCAAATTTCACAATAGAAGAAAGATGAAAGATCTTGCAGAACTAATCCAAATCCTAACAAATTTCATCTATCTTGAATCAAATAGAAAGACAAAGCCAACATAAAAAGAAAGAGTTCATAAAAAATGTTAAATTTTATATACGTTAACTCAAAAAAGTCTACACATTTCGTTATAAGTCGGAAATTGATTTATGAGACTAAATTGTAAACTAGATAATTCATCTTTAACAGAGAAGTTTGAAAAATGTATTATAATTACAATTAATATGTTCTAAGGCAATATGTCTAGTAGAAATTGCATTTCTATGTACGTTGATTCAAGAAAATATGAAGGAAGTCAAATTTCACAATAGAACAAGGATGAAATACCATACAGAACTAATCCAAATCCTAACAAATTTCATATATCTTGAATCAAATAGAAAGACAAAGCTAACACAAGAAGAAAGAGTTCATAAAAAGGTTGAATTTTATATATGTTAACTCAAAAAAGTCTACACACTTCGTAACAAGTCGGAAATTGATTTCTGAGACTAAATTGTAAACTAAATAAATTCATCTTTAATAGAAAAGTTTGAAAAATATATTGTAATTACAATTAATTTGTTCAAAGGTAATACCTCTAATAAAAATTTCATTTCTATGTACGTTGATTCAAGAAAATATCAAGGAAGTCAAATTTCACAATTAAAGAAAGTTGAAAGACCAAGCAGAACTAATCCAAATCCTAACAAATTTCTAATATCTTGAATCAGATAGAAAGACAAAGCCAATACAAAAATAAAGAGTTCATAAATATGTTGAATTTTATATACGTTAACTCAAAATAGTCTACACACTTCTTTATAAGTCGGAAGTTGATTTCTGAGTCTAAATTGTAAAATAGATAAATTCATCTTTAACAGAATTTTTTTTAAAATATATTGTAATTACAATTAATATGTTCTAAGGTAATACCTCTAATAAAAATTTCATTTCTATGTACGTTGATTCAAGAAAATATCAAGGATGTCAAATTTCACAATAGAAGAAAGATGAAAG
>NC_039358.1:107030990-107170793 GCF_003573695.1 Papaver somniferum
TTGAAAGACCAAGCAGAACTAATCCAAATCCTAACAAATTTCTAATATCTTGAATCAGATAGAAAGACAAAGCCAATACAAAAATAAAGAGTTCATAAATATGTTGAATTTTATATACGTTAACTCATAATAGTCTACACACTTCTTTATAAGTCGGAAGTTGATTTCTGAGACTAAATTCTAAAATAGATAAATTCATCTTTAACTGAAAAAGTTTTAAAATATATTGTAATTGCAATTAATATGTTCTAAGGTAATACCTCTAATAAAAATTTCATTTCTATGTACGTTGATTCAAGAAAATATCAAGGATGTCAAATTTCACATTAGAAGAAAGATGAAAGATCATGCAGAACTAATCCAAATCCTAACAAATTTCATCTATCTTGAATCAAATAGAAAGACAAAGCCAACACAAAAATAAAGAGTTCATAAAAATGTTGAATTTTATATACGTTAACTCAAAAAAGTCTACACATTTCGTTATAAGTCGGAAGTTGATTTCTGAGACTAAATTGTAAACTAGATAAACTCATCTTTAACAGTAAAAAGTTTGAAAAATGTATTGTAATTACAATTAATATGTTCTAAGCAATATGTCTAGTAGAAATTGCATTTCTATGTACATTGATTCAAGAATGCAGGAAGTCAAATTTCACAATAGAAGAAGGTTAAAAGACCAAGCAGAACTAATCCAAATCCTGACAATTTCATCTATCTTGAATCAGATAGAAAGACAAAGCCAACATAAAAAGAAAGAGTTCATAAAAATGTTGAATTTTATATACGTTAACTCAAAAAAGTCTACACATTTCGTTATAAGTCGGAAATTGATTTCTGAGATTAAATTGTAAACTAGATAAGCTCATATTTAACATAAAAAGTTTGAAAAATGTATTTTAATTACAATTAATATGTTCTAAGGCAATACGTCTAGTAAAAATTTCAATTCTATGTACGTTGATTCAAGAAAATATTAAGGAAGTTAAATTTCACAATAGAAGAAAGATGAAAGATCATGCAGCACTAATCCAAATCCTTTCTAATTTCATCTATCTTGAATCAGATAGAAACACAAAGCCAACATAAAAAGAAAGAGTTCATAAAATGTTGAATTTTATATACGTTAACTCAAAAAAGTCCACACATTTCGTTATAAGTCGAGAATTGATTTTTGAAACTAAATTGTAAACTAGATAACCTCATCTTTAACAGAAAAAGTTTGAAAAATGTATTGTACTTACAATTAATATGTTCTAAGGCAATACCTCTAGTAAAAATTGCATTTCTATGTACGTTGATTCAAGAAAATATGAAGGAAGTCAAATTTCATATTAGAAGAAAGATGAAAGGCCATGCAGAACTAATCCAAATCCTAACAAATTTCATCTATCTTGAATCAAATAGAAAGACAAAGCCAACATAAAAAGAAAGAGTTCATAAAAATGTTGAATTTTATATATGTTAACTCAAAAAAGTCTACACACTTCGTTATAAGTCGGAAATTGATTTCGGAGACTAAATTGTAAACTAAATAAACTCATCTTTAACAGAAAAGTTTGAAAAATGTATTATAATCAGAATTAATATGTTCTAAGGTAATACCTCTAATAAAAATTTCATTTCTATGTACGTTGATTAAAGAAAATATGAAGGAAGTCAAATTTCACAGTATAAGAAGGTTGAAAGACCAAGCAGAATTAATCCAAATCCTAACAATTTTCATCTATCCTGAATCAGATAAAAATACAAAGACAATACAAAAATAAAGACTTCATAAATATGTTGAATTTTATATACGTTAACTCAAAATAGTCTACACACTTCGTTATAAGTCGGAAGTTGATTTCTGAGACTAAATTGTAAACTAGATAAATTCATCTTTAACAGAAAAAGTTTGAAAAATATATTGTAATTACAATTAATATGTTCTAAGGTAATACCTCTAATAAAAATTTCATTTCTATGTACGTTGATTCAAGAAAATATCAAGGAAGTCAAATTTCACAATAGAAGAAAGATGAAGATCATGCAGAACTAATGCAAATCCTTACAAATTTCATCTATCTTGAATCAAATAGAAAGACAAAGCCAACATAAAAAGAAAGAGTTCATAAAAAATGTTGAATTTTATATACGTTAACTCAAAAAAGTCTACACATTTCGTTATAAGTCGGAAATTGATTTATGAGACTAAATTGTAAACTAGATAATTCATCGTTAACAGAGAAGTTTGAAAAATGTATTATAATTACAATTAATATGTTCTAAGGCAATATGTCTAGTAGAAATTGCATTTCTATGTACGTTGATTCAAGAAAATATGAAGGAAGTCAAATTTTACAATAGAACAAGGATGAAATACCATGCAGAACTAATCCAAATCCTAACAAATTTCATATATCTTGAATCAAATAGAAAGACAAAGCTAACACAAGAAGAAAGAATTCATAAAAAGGTTGAATTTTATATATGTTAACTCAAAAAAGTCTACACACTTCGTAATAAGTCGGAAATTGATTTCTGAGACTAAATTGTAAACTAAATAAATTCATCTTTAATAGAAAAGTTTGAAAAATATATTGTAATTACAATTAATTTGTTCAAAGGTAATACCTCTAATAAAACTTTCATTTCTATGTACGTTGATTCAAGAAAATATCAAGGAAGTCAAATTTCACAATTAAAGAAAGTTGAAAGACCAAGCAGAACTAATCCAAATCCTAACAAATTTCTAATATCTTGAATCAGATAGAAAGACAAAGCCAATACAAAAATAAAGAGTTCATAAATATGTTGAATTTTATATACGTTAACTCAAAATAGTCTACACACTTCTTTATAAGTCGGAAGTTGATTTCTGAGTCTAAATTGTAAAATAGATAAATTCATCTTTAACAGAATTTTTTTTAAAATATATTGTAATTACAATTAATATGTTCTAAGGTAATACCTCTAATAAAAATTTCATTTCTATGTACGTTGATTCAAGAAAATATCAAGGATGTCAAATTTCACAATAGAAGAAAGATGAAAGATCATGCAGAACTAATTCAAATCCTAACAAATTTCATCTATCTTGAATCAAATAGAAAGACAAAGCCAACACAAAAATAAAGAGTTCATAAAAATGTTGAATTTTATATACGTTAACTCAAAAAAGTCTACACATTTCGTTATAAGTCGGAAATTGATTTCTGAGACTAAATTGTAAACTAGATAAACTCATCTTTAACAGTTAAAAGTTTGAAAAATGTATTGTAATTACAATTAATATGTTCTAAGGCAATATGTCTAGTAGAAATTGCATTTCTATGTACGTTGATTCAAGAATGCAGGAAGTAAAATTTCACATTAGAAGAAGGTTAAAAGACCAAGCAGAACTAATCCAAATCCTGACAAGTTTCATCTATCTTGAATCAGATAGAAAGACAAAGCCAACATAAAAAGAAAGAGTTCATAAAAATGTTGAATTTTATATACGTTAACTCAAAAAAGTCTACACATTTCGTTATAAGTCGGAAATTTTTTCTGAGATTAAATTGTAAACTAGATAAGCTCATATTTAACATAAAAAGTTTGAAAAATGTATTTTAATTACAATTAATATGTTCTAAGGCAATACGTTTAGTAAAAATTTCAATTCTATGTACGTTGATTCAAGAAAATATTAAGGAAGTTAAATTTCACAATAGAAGAAAGATGAAAGATCATGCAGCACTAATCCAAATCCTTTCTAATTTCATCTATCTTGAATCAGATAGAAAGACAAAGCCAACATAAAAAGAAAGAGTTCATAAAATGTTGAATTTTATATACGTTAACTCAAAAAAGTCCACACATTTCGTTATAAGTCGAGAATTGATTTCTGAAACTAAATTATAAACTAGATAAACTCATCTTTAACAGAAAAAGTTTGAAAAATGTATTGTACTTACAATTAATATGTTCTAAGGCAATACGTCTAGTAAAAATTGCATTTCTATGTACGTTGATTCAAGAAAATATGAAGGAAGTCAAATTTCATAATAGAAGAAAGATGAAAGGCCTTGCAGAACTAATCCAAATCCTACCAAATTTCATCTATCTTGAATCAAATAGAAAGACAAAGCCAACATAAAAAGAAAGAGTTCATAAAAATGTTGAATTTTATATATGTTAACTCAAAAAAGTCTACACACTTCGTTATAAGTCGGAAATTGATTTCGGAGACTAAATTGTAAACTAAATAAACTCATCTTTAACAGAAAAGTTTGAAAAATGTATTATAATCAGAATTAATATGTTCTAAGGTAATACCTCTAATAAAAATTTCATTTCTATGTACGTTGATTCAAGAATATATCAAGGAAGTCAAATTTCACAATAGAAGAAAGATGAAAGGCCATGCAGCACTAATCCAAATCCTAACAAATTTCATCTATCTTGAATCAGATAAAAATACAAAGACAATACAAAAATAAAGAGTTCATAAATATGTTGAATTTTATATACGTTAACTCAAAATAGTCTACACACTTCGTTATAAGTCGGAAGTTGATTTCTGAGACTAAATTGTAAACTAGATAAATTCATCTTTAACAGAAAAAGTTTGAAAATATATTGTAATTACAATTAATATGTTCTAAGGTAATACCTCTAATAAAAATTTAATTTCTATGTATGTTGATTCAAGAATATATCAAGGAAGTCAAATTTCACAATAGAAGAAAGATGAAGATCATGTAGAACTAATCCAAATCCTTACAAATTTCATCTATCTTGAATCAAATAGAAAGACAAAGCCAACATAAAAAGAAAGAGTTCATAAAAAATGTAGAATTTTATATACGTTAACTCCAAAAAGTCTACACGTTTCGTTATAAGTCGGAAATTGATTTCTGAGAATAAATTGTAAACTAGATAAACTCATCTTTAACAGAAAAAGTTTAAAAAATGTATTGTAATTACAATTAATATGTTTTAAGGCAATACGTCTAGTAAAAATTGCATTTCTATGTAAGTTGATTCAAGAAAATATGAAGGAAGTCAAATTTCACAATAGAAGAAAGATGAAAGATCATGCAGAACTAATCGAAATCCTAACAAATTTCATCTATCTTGAATCAACTAGAAATACAAAGCCAACATAAAAAGAAAGAGTTCATAAAATGTTGAATTTTATATACGTTAACTCAAAAAAGTCTACACACTTTGTTATAAGTCGGAAGTTGATTTCTGAGACTAAATTGTAAACTAGATAAAGTCATCTTTAATAGAAAATTTTGAAAAATATATTGTAATTACGATTAATATGTTCTAAGGTAATACCTCTAATAAAAATTTCATTTCTATGTATGTTGATTCAAGAAAATATCAAGGAAGTCAAATTTCACAATACAAGAAGGTTGAAAGACAAAGCAGAACTATTCCAAATACTAACAAATTTCATCTATCTTGAATCAGATAGAAAGACAAAGCCAACATAAAAAGAAAGAGTTCATAAAATGTTGAATTTTATATACGTTAACTCAAAAAAGTCTACACATTTCGTTATAAGTGGGAAATTGATTTCTGAAACTAAATTGTAAACTAGATAAACTCATCTTTAACAGAAAAAGTTTGAAAAATTTATTGTAATTACAATTAATATGTTAGTCGGAAGTTGATTTCTGAGACTAAATTGTAAACTAGATAAATTCATCTTTAACAGAAAAAGTTTGAAAAATATATTGTAATTACAATTAATATGTTCTAAGGTAATACCTAAATTAAAAATTTCATTTCTATGTACGTTGATTCAAGAAAATATCAAGGAAGTCAAATTTTACAATATAAGAAGGTTGAAATACCAAGCAGAACTAATCCAAATCCTAACAAATTTCATCTATCTTGAATCAGATAGAAAGACAAAGCCAATACAAAAATAAAGAGTTCATAAATATGTTTAATTTTATATATGTTAACTCAAAATAGTCTACACACTTCGTTATAAGTCGGAAGTTGATTTCTGAGACTAAATTGTAAACTAGATAAATTCATCTTTAACAGAAAAAGTTTGAAAAATATATTGTAATTACAATTAATATGTTCTAAGGTAATACCTCTAATAAAAATTTCATTTCTATGTACGTTGATTCAAGAAAATATCAAGGAAGTCAAATTTCACAATAGAAGAAAGATGAAGATCATGCAGAACTAATGCAAATCGTTACAAATTTCATCTATCTTGAATCAAATAGAAAGACAAAGCCAACATAAAAAGAAAGAGTTCATAAAAATGTTGAATTTTATATACGTTAACTCAATAAAGTCTACACATTTCGTTGTAAGTCGGAAATTGATTTCTGAGACTAAATTGTAAACTAGATAAACTCATCTTTAACAGAAAAAGTTTAAAAAATGTATTGTAATTACAATTAATGTGTTTTAAGGCAATACGTCTAGTAAAAATTGCATTTCTATGTAAGTTGATTCAAGAAAATATGAAGGAAGTCAAATTTCACAATAGAAGAAAGATGAAAAATCATGCAGAACTAATCGAAATCCTAACAAATTTCATCTATCTTGAATCAACTAGAAATACAAAGCCAACATAAAAAGAAAGAGTTCATAAAAAATGTTGAATTTTATATACGTTAACTCAAAAAAGTCTACACATTTCGTTATAAGTCGGAAATTGATTTCTGAAACTAAATTTTAAATTAGATAAACTCCTCTTTAACAGAAAAAGTTTGAAATAATGTATTGGAATTACAATTAATATGTTCTAAGGCAATACGTCTAGTAAAAATTTCATTTCTATGTAAGTTGATTCAAGAAAATATAAAGGAAGTCAAATTTCTCAATAGAAGAAAGATGAAAGGCCATGCAGAACTAATCCAAATCCTAACAAATTTCATCTTCTTGAATCAAATAGAAAGACAAAGCCAACATAAAAAGAAAGAGTTCATATAAATGTTGAATTTTATATACGTTAACTCAAAAAAGTCTACACACTTCGTTATAAGTCGAAAGTTGATTTCTGAGACTAAATTGTAAACTAGATAAAGTCATCTTTAACAGAAAAGTTTGAAAAATATATTGTAATTACGATTAATATGTTCTAAGGTAATACCTCTAATAAAAATTTCATTTCTATGTATGTTGATTCAAGAAAATATCAAGGAAGTCAAATTTCACAATACAAGAAGGTTGAATGACAAAGCAGAACTAATCCAAATCCTAACAAATTTCATCTATCTTGAATCAGATAGAAAGACAAAGCCAATACAAAAATAAAGAGTTCATAAATATGTTTAATTTTATATACGTTAACTCAAAATAGTCTACACACTTCGTTATAAGTCGGAAGTTGATTTCTGAGACTAAATTGTAAACTAGATAAATTCATCTTTAACAGAAAAAGTTTGGAAAATATATTGTAATTACAATTAATATATTCTAAGGTAATACCTCTAATAAAAATTTCATTTCTATGTACGTTGATTCAAGAAAATATCAAGGAAGTCAAATTTCACAATAGAAGAAAGATGAAAGATCATGCAGAACTAATCCAAATCCTAACAAATTTCATCTATCTTGAATCAAATAGAAAGACAAAGCCAACATAAAAAGAAAGAGTTCATAAAAAATGTTGAATTTTATATACGTTAACTCAAAACAGTCTACACATTTCGTTATAAGTCGGAAATTGATTTCTGACACTAAATTGTAAACTAGATAAACTCATCTTTAACAGAAAAAGTTTAAAAAATGTATTGTAATTACAATTAATATGTTTTAAGGCAATACGTCTAGTAAAAATTGCATTTCTATGTAAGTTGATTCAAGAAAATATGAAGGAAGTCAAATTTCACAATAGAAGAAAGATGAAAGATCATGCAGAACTAATCGAAATCCTAAAAAATTTCATCTATCTTGAATCAACCAGAAAGACAAAGCCAACATAAAAAGAAAGAGTTCATAAAAAATGTTGAATTTTATATACGTTAACTCAAAAAAGTCTACACATTTCGTTATAAGTCGGAAATTGATTTCTGAGACTAAATTGTAAACTAGATAAACTCATCTTTAACAGAAAAAGTTTGAAAAATGTATTGTAATGACAATTAATATGTTCTAAGGCAATATGTCTAGTAAAAATTGCATTTCTATGTACGTTGATTCAAGAAAATATGAAGGAAGTCAAATTTCACAATAGAACAATGATGAAAGACCATGCAGAACTAATCCAAATCCTAGCAAATTTCTTCTATCTTGAATCAAATAGAAAGACAAAGCCAACACAAAAAGAAAGTTGAATTTTTTATACGTTAACTCAAAAAAGTCTACACATTTCGTTATAAGTCGGAAATTGATTTCTGAGACTAAATTTTAAACTAGATAAACTCCTCTTTAACAGAAAAAGTTTGAAAAATGTATTGTAATTATAATTAACATGTTCTAAGGAAATATGTCTAGTAAAAATTGCATTTCTATGTACGTTGATTCAAGAAAATATGAAGGAAGTCAAATTTCACAATAGAACAAGGATGAAAGACCATGCAGAACTTATCCAAATCCTAACAAATTTCATCTATCTTGAATCAAATAGAAAGACAAAGCCAACACAAAAAGAAAGAGTTCATAAAAATGTTGAATTTTATATACTTAACTCAAGAAACAGTTCACATTTCATTATAATTCGGAAATTGATTTCTGAGACTAAATTGTAAACTAGATAAACTCATCTTTAACAGAAAAAGTTTAAAAAATGTATTGTAATTACAATTAATATGTTTTAAGGCAATACGTCTAGTAAAAATTGCATTTCTATGTAAGTTGATTCAAGAAAATATGAAGGAAGTCAAATTTCACAATAGAAGAAAGATGAAAGATCATGCATAACTAATCCAAATCCTAACAAATTTCATCTATCTTGAATCAACTAGAAAGACAAAGCCAACATAAAAAGAAAGAGTTCATAAAAAATGTTGAATTTTATATACGTTAACTCAAAAAAGTCTACCCATTTCGTTATAAGTCAGAAATTGATTTCTGAGACTAAATTTTAAGCTAGATAAACTCCTCTTTAACAGAAAAAGTTTGAAAAATGTATTGTAATTACAATTAATATGTTTTAAGGCAATACGTCTAGTTAAAAATTGCATTTCTATGTAAGTTGATTCAAGAAAATATGAAGGAAGTCATATTTCTCAATAGAAGAACGATGAAAGGCCATGCAGAACTAATCCAAATCCTAACAAATTTCATTTATCTTGAATCAAATAGAAAGACAAAGCCAACATAAAAAGAAAGAGTTCATATAAATGTTGAATTTTATATACGTTAACTCAAAAAAGTCTATACATTTCGTTATAAGTCGGAAATTGATTTCTGAGACTAAATTGTAAACTAGATAAATTCATCTTTAACAGAATAATTTTGAAAAATGTATTGTAATTACAATTAATATGTTCTAAGGCAATACGTCTAGTAAAAATTGCATTTCTATGTACGTTGATTCAAGAAAATATGAAGGAAGTCAAATTTCACAATAGAACAAGGATGAAAGATCATGCAGAATTAATCCAAATCCTAACAAATTTCATCTATCTTGAATCAACTAGAAAGACAAAGCCAACATAAAAAGAAAGAGTTCATAAAAAATGTTGAATTTTATATACGTTAACTCAAAAAAGTCTACACATTTCGTTATAAGTCGGAAATTGATTCCTGAGACTAAATTTTAAACTAGATAAACTCCTCTTTAACAGAAAAAGTTTGAAAAATGTATTGTAATTACAATTAATATGTTCTAAGGCAATACGTCTAGTAAAAATTGCATTTCTATGTAAGTTGATTCAAAAAAATATGAAGGAAGTCAAATTTCACAATAGAAGAAAGATGAAAGATCATGAAGAACTAATCCAAATCCTAACAAATTTCATCTATCTTGAATCAACTAGAAAGACAAAGCCAACATAAAAACAAAGAGTTCATATAAATGTTGAATTTTATATACGTTAACTCAATAAAGTCTACACATTTCGTTATAAGTCGGAAATTGATTTCTGAGACTAAATTGTAAACTAGATAAACTCATCTTTAACAGAAAAAGTTTAAAAAATGTATTGTAATTACAATTAATGTGTTTTAAGGCAATACGTCTAGTAAAAATTGCATTTCTATGCAAGTTGATTCAAGAAAATATGAAGGAAGTCAAATTTCACAATAGAAGAAAGATGAAAAATCATGCAGAACTAATCGAAATCCTAACAAATTTCATCTATCTTGAATCAACTAGAAAGACAAAGCCAACATAAAAAGAAAGAGTTCATAAAAAATGTTGAATTTTATATACGTTAACTCAAAAAAGTCTACACATTTCGTTATAAGTCGGAAATTGATTTCTGAGACTAAATTTTAAACTAGATAAACTCCTCTTTAACAGAAAAAGTTTGAAATAATGTATTGTAATTACAATTAATATGTTCTAAGGCAATATGTCTAGTAAAAATTGCATTTCTATGTAAGTTGATTTAAGAAAATATAAAGGAAGTCAAATTTCTCAATAGAAGAAAGATGAAAGGCCATGCAGAACTAATCCAAATCCTAACAAATTTCATCTTCTTGAATCAAATAGAAAGACAAAGCCAACATAAAAAGAAAGAGTTCATATAAATGTAGAATTTTATATACTTTAACTCAAAAAATTCTACATGTTTCGTTATAAGTCGGAAATTGATTCCTGAGACTAAATTGTAAACTAGATAACCTCATCTTTAACAGAAAAAGTTTGAAAAATGTATTGTAATTACAATTAATATGTTCTAAGGCAATACGTCTAGTAAAAATTGCATTTCTATGTAAGTTGATTCAAAAAAATATGAAGGAAGTCAAATTTCACAATAGAAGAAAGATGAAAGATCATGCAGAACTAATCGAAATCCTAACAATTTTCATCTATCTTGAATCAACTAGAAAGACAAAGCCAACATAAAAAGAAAGAGTTCATAAAAAATGTTGAATTTTATATACGTTAACTCAAAAAAGTCTACACATTTCGTTATAAGTCGGAAATTGATTTCTGAGACTAAATTTTAAACTAGATAAACTCCTCTTTAACAGAAAAAGTTTGAAATAATGTATTGGAATTACAATTAATATGTTCTAAGGCAATACATCTAGTAAAAATTGCATTTCTATGTAAGTTGATTCAAGAAAATATAAAGGAAGTCAAATTTCTCAATAGAAGAAAGATGAAAGGCCATGCAGAACAAATCCAAATCCTAAAAAATTTCATCTTCTTGAATCAAATAGAAAGACAAAGCCAACATAAAAAGAAAGAGTTCATATAAATGTTGAATTTTATATGCGTTAACTCAAAAAAGTCTACACACTTCGTTATAAGTCGGAAGTTGATTTCTGAGACTAAATTGTAAACTAGATAAAGTCATCTTTAACAGAAAGTTTGAAAAATATATTGTAATTACGATTAATATGTTCTAAGGTAATACCTCTAATAAAAATTTCATTTCTATGTATGTTGATTCAAGAAAATATCAAGGAAGTCAAATTTCACAATACAAGAAGGTTGAATGACAAAGCAGAACTAATCCAAATCCTAACAAATTTCATCTATCTTGAATCAGATAGAAAGACAAAGCCAATACAAAAATAAAGAGTTCATAAATATGTATAATTTTATATACGTTAACTCAAAATAGTCTACACACTTCGTTATAAGTCGGAAGTTGATTTCTGAGACTAAATTGTAAACTAGATAAATTCATCTTTAACAGAAAAAGTTTGGAAAATATATTGTAATTACAATTAATATATTCTAAGGTAATACCTCTAATAAAAATTTCATTTCTATGTACGTTGATTCAAGAAAATATCAAGGAAGTCAAATTTCACAATAGAAGAAAGATGAAAGATCATGCAGAACTAATCCAAATCCTAACAAATTTCATCTATCTTGAATCAAATAGAAAGACAAAGCCAACATAAAAAGAAAGAGTTCATAAAAAATGTTGAATTTTATATACGTTAACTCAAAACAGTCTACACATTTCGTTATAAGTCGGAAATTGATTTCTGACACTAAATTGTAAACTAGATAAACTCATCTTTAACAGAAAAAGTTTAAAAAATGTATTGTAATTACAATTAATATGTTTTAAGGCAATACGTCTAGTAAAAATTGCATTTCTATGTAAGTTGATTCAAGAAAATATGAAGGAAGTCAAATTTCACAATAGAAGAAAGATGAAAGATCATGCAGAACTAATCGAAATCCTAAAAAATTTCATCTATCTTGAATCAACCAGAAAGACAAAGCCAACATAAAAAGAAAGAGTTCATAAAAAATGTTGAATTTTATATACGTTAACTCAAAAAAGTCTACACATTTCGTTATAAGTCGGAAATTGATTTCTGAGACTAAATTGTAAACTAGATAAACTCATCTTTAACAGAAAAAGTTTGAAAAATGTATTGTAATGACAATTAATATGTTCTAAGGCAATATGTCTAGTAAAAAATTGCATTTCTATGTACGTTGATTCAAGAAAATATGAAGGAAGTCAAATTTCACAATAGAACAATGATGAAAGACCATGCAGAACTAATCCAAATCCTAGCAAATTTCTTCTATCTTGAATCAAATAGAAAGACAAAGCCAACACAAAAAGAAAGTTGAATTTTTTATACGTTAACTCAAAAAAGTCTACACATTTCGTTATAAGTCGGAAATTGATTTCTGAGACTAAATTTTAAACTAGATAAACTCCTCTTTAACAGAAAAAGTTTGAAAAATGTATTGTAATTACAATTAACATGTTCTAAGGAAATATGTCTAGTAAAAATTGCATTTCTATGTACGTTGATTCAAGAAAATATGAAGGAAGTCAAATTTCACAATAGAACAAGGATGAAAGACCATGCAGAACTAATCCAAATCCTAACAAATTTCATCTATCTTGAATCAAATAGAAAGACAAAGCTAACACAAAAAGAAAGAGTTCATAAAAATGTTGAATTTTATATACGTTAACTCAAAAAAGTCTACACATTTCGTTATAAGTCGGAAATTGATTTCTGAGACTAAATTGTAAATTAGATAAACTCATCTTTAACAGAAAAAGTTTGAAAAATGTATTGTAATTACAATTAATATGTTCTAAGGCAATACGTCTAGTAAAAATTGCATTTCTATGTACGTTGATTCAAGAAAATATGAAGGAAGTCAAATTTAACAATAGAAGAAGGATGAAAGACCATGCAGAACTAATCCAAATCCTAACAAATTTCATCTATCTTGAATCAAATAGAAAGACAAAGCCAATATAAAAAGAAAGAGTTCATTAAAATGCTGAATTTTATATACGTCAACTCAAAAAAGTCTACACATTTCGTTATAAGTCGGAAATTGATTTCTGAGACTAAATTGTAAACTAGATAAACTCATCTTTAACAGAAAAAGTTTGAAAAATGTATTGTAATTACAATTAATATGTTCTAAGGCAATACGTCTAGTAAAAATTGCATTTCTATGTAAGTTGATTCAAAAAAATATGAAGGAAGTCAAATTTCACAATAGAAGAAAGATGAAAGATCATGAAGAACTAATCCAAATCCTAACAAATTTCATCTATCTTAAATCAACTAGAAAGACAAAGCCAACATAAAAACAAAGAGTTCATATAAATGTTGAATTTTATATACGTTAACTCAAGAAAGAGTTCACATTTCGTTATAAGTCGGAAATTGATTTCTGACACTAAATTGTAAACTAGATAAACTCATCTTTAACAGAAAAATTTTAAAAAATGTATTCTAATTACAATTAATATGTTTTAAGGCAATACGTCTAGTAAAAGTTGCATTTCTATGTAAGTTGATTCAAGAAAATATGAAGGAAGTCAAATTTCTCAATAGAAGAAAGATGAAAGGCCAAGCAGAACTAATCCAAATCCTAACAAATTTCATCTTCTTGAATCAAATAGAAAGACAAAGCCTACATAAAAAGAAAGAGTTCATATAAATGTTGAATTTTATATACGTTAACTCAAGAAAGAGTTCACATTTCGTTATAAGTCGGAAATTGATTTCTGACACTAAATTGTAAACTAGATAAACTCATCTTTAACAGAAAAATTTTAAAAAATGTATTGTAATTACAATTAATATGTTCTAAGGCAATACATCTAGTAAAAATTGCATTTCTATGTAAGTTGATTCAAGAAAATATGAAGGAAGTTAAATTTCTCAATAGAAGAAAGATGAAAGGCCTTGCAGAACTAATCCAAATCCTAACAAATTTCATCTTCTTGAATCAAATAGAAAGACAAAGCCAACATAAAAAGAAAGAGTTCATAAAAATTTTGAATTTTATATACGTTAACTCGAAAAAGTCTACACACTTAGTTATAAGCCGGAAGTTGATTTCTGAGACTAAATTGTAAACTAGATAAATTCATCTTTAACAGAAAAAGTTTGAAAAATGTTTTGTAATTACAATTAATATGTTCTAAGGCAATATGTCTAGTAAAAATTGCATTTCTAAGTACGTTGATTCAAGAAAATATGTTGGAAGTAAAATTTCTCAATAGAAGCAAGATTAAAGGCCATGCAGAACTAATCCAAATCCTAACAAATTTCATCTCTCTTTAATCAAATAGAAAGACAAAGCCAACATAAAAAGAAAGAGTTCATAAAAAATGTTGAATTTTATATACGTTAACTCAAAAAAGTCTACACGTTTCGTTATAAGTCGGAAATTTCATCTGAGACTAAATTGTAAACTAGATAAATTCATCTTTAACAGAAAAAGTTTGAAAAATGTATTGTAATTACAATTAATATGTTCTAAGGCAATACTTCTAGTAAAAATTGCATTTCTATGTACGTTGATTCAAGAAAATATGAAGGAAGTCAAATTTCACAATAGAACAAGGATGAAAGATCATGCAGAACTAATCCAAATCCTAACAAATTTCATCTATCTTGAATCAACTAGAAAGACAAAGCCAACATAAAAAGAAAGTGTTCATAAAAAATGTTGAATTTTATATACGTTAACTCAAAAAAGTCTACAAATTTCGTTATAAGTCGGAAATTGATTCCTGAGACTAAATTGTAAACTAGATAAACTCATCCTTAACAGAAAAAGTTTGAAAAATGTATTGTAATTACAATTAATATGTTCTAAGGCAATACGTCTAGTAAAAATTGCATTTCTATGTAAGTTGATTCAAGAAAATATGAAGGAAGTCAAATTTCACAATAGAAGAAAGATAAAAGATCATGCAGAACTAATCCAAATCCTAACTAATTTCATCTATCTTTAATCAACTAGAAAGACAAAGCCAACATAAAAAGAAAGAGTTCATAAAAAATGTTGAATTTTATATACGTTAACTCAAAAAAGTCTACACATTTCGTTATAAGTCGGAAATTGATTTCTGATACTAAATTGTAAACTAGATAAACTCATCTTTAACAGAAAAAGTTTAAAAATGTATTGTAATTACAATTAATATGTTCTAAGGCAATACGTCTAGTAAAAATTGCATTTCTATGTAAGTTGATTCAAGAAAATATGAAGGAAGTCAAATTTCACAATAGAAGAAAGATAAAAGATCATGCAGAACTAATCCAAATCCTAACTAATTTCATCTATCTTGAATCAAATAGAAAGACAAAGCCAACACAAAAAGAAAGAGTTCATAAAAATGTTGAATTTTATATACGTTAACTTAAAAAAGTCTACACATTTCGTTATAAGTCGGAAATTGATTTCTGAGACTAAATTTTAAACTAGATAAACTCCTCTTTAACAGAAAATGTTTGAAAAATATATTGTAATTACAATTAATATGTTCTAAGGCAATACGTCTAGTAAAAATTGCATTTCTATGTACGTTGATTCAAGAAAATATGAAGGAAGTGAAATTTCTAAATAGAAGCAAGATTAAAAGCCATGCAAAACTAATCCAAATCCTAACAAATTTAATCTATCTTGAATCAAATAGAAAGACAAAGCCAACATAAAAAGAAAGAGTTCATATAAATGTTGAATTTTATATACGTAAACTCAAAAAAGTCTTCACGTTTCGTTATAAGTCGGAAATTGATTTCTGATACTAAATTGTAAACTAGATAAACTCATCTTTAACAGAAAATGTTTGAAAAATATATTGTAATTACAATTAATATGTTCTAAGGCAATACGTCTAGTAAAAATTGCATTTCTATGTAAGTTGATTCAAGAAAATATGAAGGAAGTCAAATTTCTCAATAGAAAAAAGATGAAAGGCCATGCAGAACTAATCCAAATCCTAACAAATTTCATCTTCTTGAATCAAAGAGAAAGACAAAGCCAACATAAAAAGAAAGAGTTCATATAAATGTTGAATTTTATATACGTTAACTCAAAAAAGTCTACACACTTCGTTATAAGTCGGAAGTTGATTTCTGAGACTAAATTGTAAACTAGATAAACTCATCTTTAACAGAAAAGTTTGAAAAATGTATTGTAATTACAACTAATATGTTCTAAGGCAATACGTCTAGTAAAAATTGCATTTCTATGTACGTTGATTCAAGAAAATATGAAGGAAGTCAAATTTCTCAATAGAAGAAAGATGAAAGGCCATGCAGAACTAATCCAAATCCTAACAAATTTCATCTTCTTGAATCAAATAGAAAGACAAAGCCAACATAAAAAGAAAGAGTTCATATAAATGTTGAATTTTATATACGTTAACTCAAAAAAGTCTACACACTTCGTTATAAGTAGGAAGTTGATTTCTGAGACTAAATTGTAAACTAGATAAACTCCTCTTTAACAGAAAATGTTTGAAAAATGTATTGTAATTACAACTAATATGTTCTAAGGCAATACGTCTAGTAAAAATGGCATTTTTATGTACGTTGATTCAAGAAAATATGAAGGAAGTCAAATTTCACAATAGAACAAGGATGAAAGACCATGCAGAACTAATCCAAATCCTAACAAATTTCATCTATCTTGAATCAAATAGAAAGACAAAGCCTACACAAAAAGAAAGAGTTCATAAAAATGTTGAATTTTATATACGTTAACTCAAAAAAGTCTACACATTTCGTTATAAGTCGGAAATTGATTTCTGAGACTAAATTTTAAACTAGATAAACTCCTCTTTAACAGAAAATGTTTGAAAAATATATTGTAATTACAATTAATATGTTCTAAGGCAATATGTCTAGTAAAAATTGCATTTCTATGTAAGTTGATTCAAGAAAATATGAAGGAAGTCAAATTTCTCAATAGAAGAAAGTTGAAAGGCCATGCAGAACTAATCCAAATCCTAACAAATTTCATCTTCTTGAATCAAATAGAAAGAAAAACCCAACATAAAAAGAAAGAGTTCATATAAATGTTGAATTTTATATACGTTAACTCAAAAAAGTCTACACACTTCGTTATAAGTCGGAAGTTGATTTCTGAGACTAAATTGTAAACTAGATAAACTCATCTTTAACAGAAAAAGTTTGAAAAATGTATTGTAATTACAACTAATATGTTCTAAGGCAATACGTCTAGTAAAAATTGCATTTCTATGTACGTTGATTCAAGAAAATATGAAGGAAGTCAAATTTCACAATAGAACAAGGATGAAAGACCATGCAGAACTAATCCAAATCCTAACAAATTTCATCTATCTTGAATCAAATAGAAAGACAAAGCCAACACAAAAAGAAAGAGTTCATAAAAATGTTGAATTTTATATACGTTAACTCAAAAAATTCTACACATTTCGTTATAAGTCGAAAATTGATTTCTGAGACTAAATTGTAAACTAGATAAACTCATCTTTAACAGAAAAAGTTTGAAAAATGTACTGTAATTACAATTAATATGTTCTAAGGCAATACGTCTAGTAAAAATTGTATTTCTATGTACGTTGATTCAAGAAAATATGAAGGAAGTCAAATTTCACAATAGAAGAAGGATGAAAGACCATGCAGAACTAATCCAAATCCTAACAAATTTCATCTATCTTGAATCAAATAGAAAGACAAAGCCAACACAAAAAGAAAGAGTTCATAAGAATGTTGAATTTTATATACGTTAACTCAAAAAAGTCTACACATTTCGTTAAAAGTCGGAAATTGATTTCTCAGACTAAATTGTAAACTAGATAAACTCATCTTTAACAGAAAAAGTTTGAAAAATGTATTGTAATTACAATTAATATGTTCTAAGGCAATACGTCTAGTAAAAATTGCATTTCTATGTACGTTGATTCAAGAAAATATGAAGGAAGTCAAATTTCACAATAGAACAAGGATGAAAGATCATGCAGAACTAATCCAAATCCTAACAAATTTCATCTATCTTGAATCAACTAGAAAGACAAAGCCAACATAAAAAGAAAGTGTTCATAAAAAATGTTGAATTTTATATACGTTAACTCAAAAAAGTCTACAAATTTCGTTATAAGTCGGAAATTTATTCCTGAGACTAAATTGTAAACTAGATAAACTCACCTTTAACAGAAAAAGTTTGAAAAATGTATTGTAATTACAATTAATATGTTCTAAGGCAATACGTCTAGTAAAAATTGCATTTCTATGTAAGTTGATTCAAGAAAATATGAAGGAAGTCAAATTTCACAATAGAAGAAAGATAAAAGATCATGCAGAACTAATCCAAATCCTAACTAATTTCATCTATCTTTAATCAACTAGAAAGACAAAGCCAACATAAAAAGAAAGAGTTCATAAAAAATGTTGAATTTTATATACGTTAACTCAAAAAAGTCTACACATTTCGTTATAAGTCGGAAATTGATTTCTGATACTAAATTGTAAACTAGATAAACTCATCTTTAACAGAAAAAGTTTAAAAATGTATTGTAATTACAATTAATATGTTCTAAGGCAATACGTCTAGTAAAAATTGCATTTCTATGTAAGTTGATTCAAGAAAATATGAAGGAAGTCAAATTTCACAATAGAAGAAAGATAAAAGATCATGCAGAACTAATCCAAATCCTAACTAATTTCATCTATCTTGAATCAACTAGAAAGACAAAGCCAAAATAAAAAGAAAGAGTTCATAAAAAATGTTGAATTTTATATACGTTAACTCAAAAAAGTCTATACATTTCGTTATAAGTCGGAAATTGATTTCTGAGACTAAATTTTAAACTAGATAAACTCCTCTTTAACAGAAAATGTTTGAAAAATATATTGTAATTACAATTAATATGTTCTAAGGCAATACGTCTAGTAAAAATTGCATTTCTATGTAAGTTGATTCAAGAAAATATGAAGGAAGTCAAATTTCTCAATAAAAGAAAGATGAAAGGCCATGCAAAACTAATCCAAATCCTAACAAATTTCATCTTCTTGAATCAAATAGAAAGACAAAGCCAACATAAAAAGAAAGAGTTCATATAAATGTTGAATTTTATATACGTTAACTCAAAAAAGTCTACACACTTCGTTATAAGTCGGAAGTTGATTTCTGAGACTAAATTGTAAACTAGATAAACTCATCTTTAACAGAAAAAGTTTAAAAAATGTATTGTAATTACAACTAATATGTTCTAAGGCAATACGTATAGTAAAAATTGCATTTCTATGTACGTTGATTCAAGAAAATATGAAGGAAGTCAAATTTCTCAATAGAAGCAAGATTAAAGGCCATGCAAAACTAATCCAAATCCTAACAAATTTCATCTATCTTGAATCAAATAGAAAGACAAAGCCAACATAAAAAGAAAGAGTTCATATAAATGTTGAATTTTATATACGTTAACTCAAAAAAGTCTTCACGTTTCGTTATAAGTCGGAAATTGATTTCTGAGACTAAATTGTAAACTAGATAAACTCATCTTTAACAGAAAAAGTTTGAAAAATGTATTGTAATGACAATTAATATGTTCTAAGGCAATACGTCTAGTAAAAATTGCATTTCTATGTACGTTGATTCAAGAAAATATGAAGGAAGTCAAATTTCACAATAGAACAAGGATGAAAGACCATGCAGAACTAATCCAAATCCTAACAAATTTCATCTATCTTGAATCAAATAGAAAGACAAAGCAAACACAAAAAGAAAGAGTTCATAAAAATGTTGAATTTTATATACATTAACTCAAAAAAGTCTACACATTTCATTATAAATCGGAAATTGATTTCTGAGACTAAATTGTAAACTAGATAAACTCATCTTTAACAGATAAAGTTTAAAAAATGTATTGTAATTACAATTAATATGTTTTAAGGAAATACGTCTAGTAAAAATTGCATTTCTATGTAAGTTGATTCAAGAACATATGAAGGAAGTCAAATTTCACAATAGAAGAAAGATGAAAGGCCATGCAGAACTAATCCAAATCCTAACAAATTTCATCTTCTTGAATCAAATAGAAAGACAAAGCCAACATAAAAAGAAAGAGTTCATATAAATGTTGAATTTTATATACGTTAACTCAAAAAAGTCTACACACTTCGTTTTAAGTCGAAAGTTAATTTCTGAGACTAAATTGTAAACTAGATAAACTCATCTTTAACAGAAAGAGTTTAAAAAATGTATTGTAATTACAATTAAAATGTTTTAAGGAAATACGTCTAGTAAAAATTGCATTTCTATGTAAGTTGATTCAAGAAAATATGAAGGAAGTCAAATTTCACAATAGAAGAAAGATAAAAGATCATGCAGAACTAATCCAAATCCTAACTAATTTCATCTATCTTGAATCAACTAGAAAGACAAAGCCAACATAAAAAGAAAGAGTTCATAAAAAATGTTGAATTTTATATACGTTAACTCAAAAAAGTCTACACATTTCGTTATAAGTCGGAAATTGATTTCTGAGACTAAATTTTAAACTAGATAAACTCCTCTTTAACAGAAAAAGTTTGAAAAATGTATTTTAATTACAATTAATATGTTCTAAGGCAATACGTCTAGTAAAAATTGCATTTCTATGTAAGTTGATTCAAGAAAATATGAAGGAAGTCAAATTTCTCAATAGAAGAAAGATGAAAGGCCATGCAGAACTAATCCAAATCCTAAAAATTTCATCTTCTTGAATCAAATAGAAAGACAAAGACAACATAAAAAGAAAGAGTTTATATAAATGTTGAATTTTATATACGTTAACTCGAAAAAGTCTACACACTTTGTTATAAGTCGGAAGTTGATTTCTGAGACTAAATTGTAAACTAGATAAATTCATCTTTTACAGAAAAAGTTTGAATTTTTTTTTGTAATTACAATTAATATGTTCTAAGGCAATATGTCTAGTAAAAATTTCATTTCTATGTACATTGATTCAAGAAAATATGAAGGAAGTCAAATTTCACAATAGAACAAGGATGAAAGACCATGCAGAACTAATCCAAATCCTAACAAATTTCATCTATCATGAATCAAATAGAAAGACAAAGCTAACACAAGAAGAAAGAGTTCATAAAAATATTGAATTTTATATATGTTAACTCAGAAAAGTCTACACACTTCGTTATAAGTCGGAAATTGATTTCTGAGATTAATTGTAAACTAGATAAACTCATCTTTAACAGAAAATTTTTTAAAAATGTATTGTAATTACAATTAATATGTTTTAAGGCAATACGTCTAGCAAAAATTGCATTTCTATGTAAGTTGATTCAAGAAAATATGAAGGAAGTCAAATTTCTCAATAGAAGAAAGATGAAAGGCCATGCAGAACTAATCCAAATCCTAACAAATTTCATCTTCTTGAATCAAATAGAAAGACAAAGCCAACATAAAAAGAAAGAGTTCATATAAATGTTGAATTTTATATACGTTAACTCAAAAAAGTCAACACACTTCGTTATAAGTCGAAAGTTGATTTCTGAGACTAAATTGTAAACTAGATAAATTCATCTTTAAAAGAAAAAGTTTGAAAAATGTATTGTAATTACAATTAATATGTTCTAAGGAAATACGTCTAGTAAAAATTGCATTTCTATGTAAGTTGATTCAAGAAAATATGAAGGAAGTCAAATTTCTCAATAGAAGAAAGATGAAAGGCCATGCAGAACTAATCCAAATCCTAACAAATTTCATCTTCTTGAATCAAATAGAAAGAAAAAGCCAACATAAAAAGAAAGAGTTCATATAAATGTTGAATTTTATATACGTTAACTCAAAAAAGTCTACACACTTCGTTATAAGTCGGAATTTGATTTCTGAGACTAAATTGTAAACTAGATAAACTCATCTTTAACAGAAAAAGTTTGAAAAATGTATTGTAATTACAACTAATATGTTCTAAGGCAATACGTCTAGTAAAAATTGCATTTCTATGTACGTTGATTCAAGAAAATATGAAGGAAGTCAAATTTCACAATAGAACAAGGATGAAAGACCATGCAGAACTAATCCAAATCCTAACAAATTTCATCTATCTTGAATCAAATAGAAAGACAAAGCTAACACAAAAAGAAAGAGTTCATAAAAATGTTGAATTCTATATACGTTAACTCAAGAAAGAGTTCACATTTCATTATAAGTCGGAAATTGATTTCTGATACTAAATTGTAAACTAGATAAACTCATCTTTAACAGAAAAAGTTTAAAAAATGTATTGTAATTACAATTAATATGTTTTAAGGAAATACGTCTAGTAAAAATTGCATTTCTATGTAAGTTGATTCAAGAAAATATGAAGGAAGTCAAATTTCACAATAGAAGAAAGATAAAAGATCATGCAGAACTAATCCAAATCCTAACTAATTTCATCTATCTTGAATCAACTAGAAAGACAAAGCCAACATAAAAAGAAAGAGTTCATAAAAAATGTTGAATTTTATATACGTTAACTCAAAAAAGTCTACACATTTCGTTATAAGTCGGAAATTGATTTCTGAGACTAAATTTTAAACTAGATAAACTCCTCTTTAACAGAAAAAGTTTGAAAAATGTATTGTAATTACAATTAATATGTTCTAAGGCAATACGTCTAGTAAAAATTGCATTTCTATGTACGTTGATTCAAGAAAATATGAAGGAAGTCAAATTTCACAATAGAACAAGGATGAAAGATCATGCAGAACTAATCCAAATTCTAACAAATTTCATCTATGTTGAATCAACTAGAAAGACAAAGCCAACATAAAAAGAAAGTGTGCATAAAAAATGTTGAATTTTATATACGTTAACTCAAAAAAGTCTACAAATTTCGTTATAAGTCGGAAATTGATTCCTGAGACTAAATTGTAAACTAGATAAACTCACCTTTAACAGAAAAAGTTTGAAAAATGTATTGTAATTACAATTAATATGTTCTAAGGCAATACGTCTAGTAAAAATTGCATTTTTATGTAAGTTGATTCAAGAAAATATGAAGGAAGTCAAATTTCACAATAGAAGAAAGATAAAAGATCATGCAGAACTAACCCAAATCCTAACTAATTTCATCTATCTTTAATCAACTAGAAAGACAAAGCCAACATAAAAAGAAAGAGTTCATAAAAAATGTTGAATTTTATATACGTTAACTCAAAAAAGTCTACACATTTCGTTATAAGTCAGAAATTAATTTCTGAGACTAAATTTTAAACTAGATAAACTCCTCTTTAACAGAAAAAGTTTGAAATAATGTATTGGAATTACAATTAATATGTTCTAAGGCAATACGTCTAGTAAAAATTGCATTTCTATGTAAGTTGATTCAAGAAAATATAAAGGAAGTCAAATTTCTCAATAGAAGAAAGATGAAAGGCCATGCAGAACTAATCCAAATCCTAACAAATTTCATCTTCTTGAATCAAATAGAAAGACAAAGCCAACATAAAAAGAAAGAGTTCATATAAATGTTGAATTTTATATACGTTAACTGAAAAAAGTCTACACACTTCGTTATAAGTCGGAAGTTGATTTCTGAGACTAAATTGTAAACTAGATAAATTCATCTTTAACAGAAAAAGTTTAAAAAATGTATTGTAATTACAATTAAGTTCTAAGGCAATACGTCTAGTAAAAATTGCATTTCTATGTAAGTTGATTCAAGAAAATATGAAGGAAGTCAAATTTCTCAATTGAAGAAAGATGAAAGGCCATGCAGAACTAATCCAAATCCTAACAAATTTCATCTTCTTGAATCAAATAGAAAGACAAAGCCAACATAAAAAGAAAGAGTTCATATAAATGTTGAATTTTATATACTTTAACTCAAAAAAGTCTACATGTTTCGTTATAAGTCGGAAATTGATTCCTGAGACTAAATTGTAAACTAGATAAACTCATCTTTAAAATAAAAAGTTTGAAAAATGTATTGTATTGACAATTAATATGTTCTAAGGCAATATGTCTAGTAAAAATTGCATTTCTATGTACGTTGATTCAAGAAAATATGAAGGAAGTCAAATTTCACAATAGAACAATGATGAAAGACCATGCAGAACTAATCCAAATCCTAACAAATTTCATCTATCTTGAATCAAATAGAAAGACAAAGCCAACACAAAAAGAAAGAGTTCATAAAAATGTTGAATTTTATATACGTTAACTCAAGAAAGAGCTCACATTTCATTATAATTCGGAAATTTATTTCTGAGACTAAATTGTAAACTAGATAAACTCATCTTTAACAGAAAAAGTTTAAAAAATGTATTGTAATTACAATTAATATGTTCTAAGGCAACACGTCTAGTAAAAATTGCATTTCTATGTAAGTTGATTCAAGAAAATATGAAGGAAGTCAAATTTATCAATAGAAGAAAGATGAAAGGCCTTGCAGAACTAATCCAAATCCTAAAAAATTTCATCTTCTTGAATCAAATAGAAAGACAAAGCCAACATAAAAAGAAAGAGTTCATAAAAATTTTGAATTTTATATACGTTAACTCGAAAAAGTCTACACACTTTGTTATAAGTCGGAAGTTGATTTCTGAGACTAAATTGTAAACTAGATAAATTCATCTTTAACAGAAAAAGTTTGAAAAATGTTTTGTAATTACAATTAAGTTCTAAGGCAATACGTCTAGTAAAAATTGCATTTCTATGTAAGTTGATTCAAGAAAATATGAAGGAAGTCAAATTTCTCAATTGAAGAAAGATGAAAGGCCATGCAGAACTAATCCAAATCCTAACAAATTTCATCTTCTTGAATCAAATAGAAAGACAAAGCCAACATAAAAAGAAAGAGTTCATATAAATGTTGAATTTTATATACTTTAACTCAAAAAAGTCTATATGTTTCGTTATAAGTCGGAAATTGATTCCTGAGACTAAATTGTAAACTAGATAAACTCATCTTTAAAAGAAAAAGTTTGAAAAATGTATTGTATTGACAATTAATATGTTCTAAGGCAATATGTCTAGTAAAAATTGCATTTCTATGTACGTTGATTCAAGAAAATATGAAGGAAGTCAAATTTCACAATAGAACAATGATGAAAGACCATGCAGAACTAATCCAAATCCTAACAAATTTCATCTATCTTGAATCAAATAGAAAGACAAAGCCAACACAAAAAGAAAGAGTTCATAAAAATGTTGAATTTTATATACGTTAACTCAAAAAAGTCTACACATTTCGTTATAAGTCGGAAATTGATTTCTGAGACTAAATTTTAAACTAGATAAACTCCTCTTTAACAGAAAAAGTTTGAAAAATGTATTGTAATTACAATTAATATTTTATAAGGCAATATGTCTAGTAAAAATTGCATTTCTATGTACGTTGATTCAAGAAAATATGAAGGAAGTCAAATTTCACAATAGAACAAGGATGAAAGACCATGCAGAACTAATCCAAATCCTAACAAATTTCATCTCTATCTTGAATCAAATAGAAAGACAAAGTTAACACAAAAAGAAAGAGTTCATAAAAATGTTGAATTTTATATACGTTAACTCAAGAACGAGTTCACATTTCATTATAAGTCGGAAATTGATTTCTGAGACTAAATTGTAAACTAGATAAACTCATCTTTAACAGAAAAAGTTTAAAAAATGTATTGTAATTTAAATTAATATGTTTTAAGGAAATACGTCTAGTAAAAATTGCATTTCTATGTAAGTTGATTCAAGAAAATATGAAGGAAGTCAAATTTCACAATAGAAGAAAGATGAAAGATCATGCAGAACTAATCCAAATCCTAACAAATTTCATCTATCTTGAATCAACTAGAAAGACAAAGCCAGCAAAAGGAAACCCAGGTGTTGCAGGGGCTGGTGTTGTGGTGCGTGATGCGGATTGTAACTTTGTTGGGGCTATGAGCATTGGGCTGGGAATTACAAATAATTTCTTGGCTGAAATTTATGGTATTATTATTGGTTTAGAATGGGCTTTGAAGTGGAATATGAGAAAGGTTCTTGTGCGTTCAGATTCAATGGGAGCTATTGCTGCCTTGACGGGTACAAATCTTCCTTGGTTTGTTAAACACAGGTGGAGAAGAATTAATAACAGTTATGATTCTATTCGTTTTGTTCATACTTTTCGTGAGGCAAATTTTGCAGCTGATTGTATGGCAAAGAGGGGATGTTATCTTAGAAATGGTGAAGGTTTAAGCTTTGATGAAAGGCCGGATTTTCTTAGGCATTTAGAATTTCCATATGTTTCATATTTCAGATTTAAATAGTTTGTAAGTTTTTGGGGTCTTAGGACCTCTTTTCTTGTGAAATGTTTGTAAATATTGGCTATTCATTAATACAATCTGGATTTAGCAAAAAAATAAATAGAAAGACAAAGCCAACATAAAAAGAAAGAGTTCATAAAAAATGTTGAATTTTATATACGTTAACTCAAAAAAGTCTACACACTTCGTTATAAGTCGAAAGTTAATTTCTGAGACTAAATTGTAAACTAGATAAATTCATCTTTAACAGAAAAAGTTTGAAAAATGTATTGTAATTACAATTAATATGTTCTAAGGAAATACGTCTAGTAAAAATTGCATTTCTATGTAAGTTGATTCAAGAAAATATGAAGGAAGTCAAATTTCTCAATAGAAGAAAGATGAAAGGCCATGCAGAACTAATCCAAATCCTAACAAATTTCATCTTCTTGAATCAAATAGAAAGAAAAAGCCAACATAAAAAGAAAGAGTTCATATAAATGTTGAATTTTATATACGTTAACTCAAAAAAGTCTACACACTTCGTTATAAGTCGGAAGTTGATTTCTGAGATTAATTGTAAACTAGATAAACTCATCTTTCACAGAAGAATTTTAAAAAATGTATTGTAATTACAATTAATATGTTTAAAGGCAATACGTCTAGTAAAAATTGCATTTCTATGTAAGTTGATTCAAGAAAATATGAAGGAAGTCAAATTTCACAATAGAACAAGGATGAAAGACCATGCAGAACTAATCCAAATCCTAACAAATTTCATCTATCTTGAATCAAATAGAAAGACAAAGGCAACACAAAAAGAAAGAGTTCATGAAAATGTTGAATTTTATATACTTTAACTCAAAAAAGTCTATGCATTTCGTTATAAGTCGGAACTTGATTTCTGAGACTAAATTGTAAACTAGATAAACTCCTCTTTAAAAGAAAAAGTTTGAAAAATGTATTGTAATTACAATTAATATGTTCTAAGGCAATACGTCTAGTAAAAATTGCATTTCTATGTAAGTTGATTCAAGAAAATATGAAGGAAGTCAAATTTCTCAATAGAAGAAAGATGAAAGGCCATGCAGAACTAATCCAAATCCTAACAAATTTCATCTTCTTGAATAAAATAGAAAGTGAAAGCCAACATAAAAAGAAAGAGTTCATATAAATGTTGAATTTTATATACGTTAACTCAAAAAAGTCTACACACTTCGTTATAAGTCGGAAATTGATTCCTGAGACTAAATTGTAAACTAGATAAACTCATCTTTAACATAAAAAGTTTGAAAAATGTATTGTAATGACAATTAATATGTTCTAATGCAATATGTCTAGTAAAAATTGCATTTCTATGTACGTTGATTAAAGAAAATATGAAGGAAGTCAAATTTCACATTAGAACAATGATGAAAGACCATGCAGAACTAATTTAAATCCTAACAAATTTCATCTATCTTGAATCAAATAGAAAGACAAAGCCAACACAAAAAGAAAGAGTTCATAAAAATGTTGAATTTTATATACGTTAACTCAAAAAAAGTCTACACGATTCGTTATAAGTCGGAAATTCATTTCTGAGACTAAATTGTAAACTAGATAAACTCCTCTTTAACAGAAAAAGTTTGAAAAATGTATTGTAATTACAATTAATATGTTCTAAGGCAATATGTCTAGTAAAAATTTCATTTCTATGTACATTGATTCAAGAAAATATGAAGGAAGTCAAATTTCACAATAGAACAAGGATGAAAGACCATGCAGAACTAATCCAAATCCTAACAAATTTTATCTATCTTGAATCAAATAGAAAGACAAAGCTAACACAAGAAGAAAGAGTTCATAAAAATATTGAATTTTATATATGTTAACTCAAAAAAGTCTACACACTTTGTTGTAAGTCGGAAATTGATTTCTGAGACTAAATTGTAAACTAAATAAACTCATCTTTAACAGAAAAAGTTTAAAAAATGTATTGTAATTACAATTAATATGTTCTAAGGCAATATGTCTAGTAAAATTTGCATTTCTATGTATGTTGATTCAAGAAAATATGAAGGAAGTAGGATTTCACAATAGAACAATGATGAAAGACCATGCAGAACTAATCCAAATCCTAACAAATTTCATCTATCTTGAATCAAATAGAAAGACAAAGCCAACACAAAAAGAAAGAGTTCATAAAAATATTGAATTTTATATACTTTAACTCAAAAAAGTCTACACATTTCGTTATAAGTCGGAAATTGATTTCTGAGACTAAATTGTAAACTAGATAAACTCCTCTTTAACAGAAAAAGTTTGAAAAATGTATTGTAATTACAATTAATATGTTCTAAGGCAATATGTCTAGTAAAAATTTCATTTCTATGTACATTGATTCAAGAAAATATGAAGGAAGTCAAATTTCACAATAGAACAAGGATGAAAGACGATGCAGAACTAATCCAAATCCTAACAAATTTCATCTATCTTGAATCAAATAGAAAGACAAAGCTAACACAAGAAGAAAGAGTTCATAAAAATATTGAATTTTATATATGTTAACTCAAAAAAGTCTACACACTTCTTTTTTTTTTTTGCTAATTCAAAAAGGTTTATTAAGCAAAAAAAACGTAATTACAAGAATTACAAGATGAGAGGCACAAGGCCTCCCCACACCCATAAACCAAAGGGGTGAAAAACAACAAAATAACTAACAAAAAATAAGCAACAAAGCCCAAAAAATAACAAGAAAAACTAACAAAGGAAAACATTAAGAGTTTCCACCCCCTCCTTTGTTCTTATTATTCTTCTTTGGAGTTTGCATTCTTTTTAATTGGTCTTGTATTTCCTTGCAATACTCCTTGCGAAAAGATAAATCTTTCACAAACTGTTGTTGAATATCAAATTTCGTTATTGTAAGAAGAACTTCATGCTCCTCTTTAGATAAATGCACCTCTCAAAAAAGTCTACACACTTCGTTATAAGTCGGAAATTGATTTCTGAGACTAAATTGTAAACTAAATAAACTCATCTTTAACAGAAAAAGTTTAAAAAATGTATTGTAATTACAATTAATATGTTTTAAGGAAAGACATCGCACAGATGGTCGAAGGAGAAGTGAAGAAGGAGGGCGTCGTGCATTCGATTCTCACTCTACTCATGTTTCTAACCTAGCAAAAAAGAAAGCAATACGTCTAGTAAAAATTGCATTTCTAAGTAAGTTGATTCAAAAAAATATGAAGGAAGTCAAATTTCACAATAGAACAATGATGAAAGACCATGCAGAACTAATCCAAATCCTAACAAATTTCATCTATCTTGAATCAAATAGAAAGACAAAGCTAACACAAAAAGAAAGAGTTCATAAAAATGTTGAATTCTATATACGTTAACTCAAGAAAGAGTTCACATTTCATTATAAGTCGGAAATTGATTTCTGATACTAAATTGTAAACTAGATAAACTCATCTTTAACAGAAAAAGTTTAAAAAATGTATTGTAATTAAAATTAATATGTTTTAAGGAAATACGTCTAGTAAAAATTGCATTTCTATGTAAGTTGATTCAAGAAAATATGAAGGAAGTCAAATTTCACAATAGAAGAAAGATGAAAGATCATGCAGAACTAATCCAAATCCTAACAAATTTCATCTATCTTGAATCAACTAGAAAGACAAAGCCAACATAAAAAGAAAGAGTTCATAAAAAATGTTGAATTTTATATACGTTAACTCAAAAAGGTTTACACATTTCGTTATAAGTCGGAAATTGATTTCTGAGACTAAATTTTAAACTAGATAAACTCCTCTTTAACAGAAAAAGTTTAAAAAATGTATTGTAATTACAATTAATATGTTCTAAGGCAATACGTCAAGTAAAAATTGCATTTCTATGTAAGTTGATTCAAGAATATATGAAGGAAGTCAAATTTCTCAATAGAAGAAAGATAAAAGGCCATGCAGAACTAATCCAAATCCTAAAAAATTTCATCTTCTTGAATCAAATAGAAAGAAAAATCCAACATAAAAAGAAAGAGTTCATATAAATGTTGAATTTTATATACGTTAACTCAAAAAAGTCTACACACTTCGTTATAAGTCGGAAGCTGATTTCTGAGACTAAATTGTAAACTAGATAAATTCATCTTTAACAGAAAAAGTTTGAAAAATGTATTGTAATTACGATTAATATGTTCTAAGGCAATACGTCTAGTAAAAATTGCATTTCTAAGTACGTTGATTCAAGAAAATATGAAGGAAGTCAAATTTCTCAATAGAAGCAAGATTAAAGGCCATGCAGAACTAATCCAAATCCTAACAAATTTCATCTATCTTGAATCAAATAGAAAGACAAAGCTAACACAAAAAGAAAGAGTTCATAAAAATGTTGAATTCTATATACGTTAACTCAAGAAAGAGTTCACATTTCATTATAAGTCGGAAATTGATTTCTGATACTAAATTGTAAACTAGATAAACTCATCTTTAACAGAAAGAGTTTAAAAAATGTATTGTAATTACAATTAATATGTTTTAAGGAAATACGTCTAGTAAAAATTGCATTTCTATGTAAGTTGATTCAAGAAAATATGAAGGAAGTCAAATTTCACAAAAGAAGAAAGATAAAAGATCATGCAGAACTAATCCAAATCCTAACTAATTTCATCTATCTTGAATCAACTAGAAAGACAAAGCCAACATAAAAAGAAAGAGTTCATAAAAAATGTTGAATTTTATATACGTTAACTCAAAAAAGTCTACACATTTCGTTATAAGTCGGAAATTGATTTCTGAGACTAAATTTTAAACTAGATAAACTCCTCTTTAACAGAAAAAGTTTGAAAAATGTATTTTAATTACAATTAATATGTTCTAAGGCAATACGTCTAGTAAAAATTGCATTTCTATGTAAGTTGATTCAAGAAAATATGAAGGAAGTCAAATTTCTCAATAGAAGAAAGATGAAAGGCCATGCAGAACTAATCCAAATCCTAAAAATTTCATCTTCTTGAATCAAATAGAAAGACAAAGACAACATAAAAAGAAAGAGTTTATATAAATGTTGAATTTTATATACGTTAACTCGAAAAAGTCTACACACTTTGTTATAAGTCGGAAGTTGATTTCTGAGACTAAATTGTAAACTAGATAAATTCATCTTTTACAGAAAAAGTTTGAAATTTTTTTTGTAATTACAATTAATATGTTCTAAGGCAATATGTCTAGTAAAAATTTCATTTCTATGTACATTGATTCAAGAAAATATGAAGGAAGTCAAATTTCACAATAGAACAAGGATGAAAGACCATGCAGAACTAATCCAAATCCTAACAAATTTCATCTATCTTGAATCAAATAGAAAGACAAAGCTAACACAAGAAGAAAGAGTTCATAAAAATATTGAATTTTATATATGTTAATTCAGAAAAGTCTACACACTTCGTTATAAGTCGGAAATTGATTTCTGAGATTAATTGTAAACTAGATAAACTCATCTTTAACAGAAAATTTTTTAAAAATGTATTGTAATTACAATTAATATGTTTTAAGGCAATACGTCTAGCAAAAATTGCATTTCTATGTAAGTTGATTCAAGAAAATATGAAGGAAGTCAAATTTCTCAATAGAAGAAAGATGAAAGGCCATGCAGAACTAATCCAAATCCTAACAAATTTCATCTTCTTGAATCAAATAGAAAGACAAAGCCAACATAAAAAGAAAGAGTTCATATAAATGTTGAATTTTATATACGTTAACTCAAAAAAGTCAACACACTTCGTTATAAGTCGAAAGTTGATTTCTGAGACTAAATTGTAAACTAGATAAATTCATCTTTAACAGAAAAAGTTTGAAAAATGTATTGTAATTACAATTAATATGTTCTAAGGAAATACGTCTAGTAAAAATTGCATTTCTATGTAAGTTGATTCAAGAAAATATGAAGGAATTCAAATTTCTCAATAGAAGAAAGATGAAAGGCCATGCAGAACTAATCCAAATCCTAACAAATTTCATCTTCTTGCATCAAATAGAAACACAAAGCCAACATAAAAAGAAAGAGTTCATATAAATGTTGAACTTTATATACGTTAAATCAAAAAAGTCTACATGTTTCGTTATAAGTCGGAAATTTATTCCTGAGACTAAATTGTAACTAGATAAACTCATCTTTAACAGAAAAGTTTGAAAAATGTATTGTAATGACAATTAATATGTTCTAAGGCAATATGTCTAGTAAAAATTGCATTTCTATGTACGTTGATTCAAGAAAATATGAAGGAAGTCAAATTTCACAATAGAACAATGATGAAAGACCATGCAGAACTAATCCAAATCCTAACAAATTTCATCTATCTTGAATCAAATAGAAAGACAAAGCTAACACAAAAAGAAAGAGTTCATAAAAATGTTGAATTCTATATACGTTAACTCAAGAAAGAGTTCACATTTCATTATAAGTCGGAAATTGATTTCTGATACTAAATTGTAAACTAGATAAACTCATCTTTAACAGAAAGAGTTTAAAAAATGTATTGTAATTACAATTAATATGTTTTAAGGAAATACGTCTAGTAAAAATTGCATTTCTATGTAAGTTGATTCAAGAAAATATGAAGGAAGTCAAATTTTTCAATAGAAGAAAGATGAAAGGCCATGCAGAACTAATCCAAATCCTAACAAATTTCATCTTCTTGAATCAAATAGAAAGAAAAAGCCAACATAAAAAGAAAGAGTTCATATAAATGTTGAATTTTATATACGTTAACTCAAAAAAGTCTACAGACTTCGTTATAAGTCGGAATTTGATTTCTGAGACTAAATTGTAAACTAGATAAACTCATCTTTAAAAGAAAAGTTTGAAAAATGTATTGTAATTACAACTAATATGTTCTAAGGCAATACGTCTAGTAAAAATTGCATTTCTATGTACGTTGATTCAAGAAAATATGAAGGAAGTCAAATTTCACAATAGAACAAGGATGAAAGACCATGCAGAACTAATCCAAATCCTAACAAATTTCATCTATCTTGAATCAAATAAAAAGACAAAGCTAACACAAAAAGAAAGAGTTCATAAAAATGTTGAATTCTATATACGTTAACTCAAGAAAGAGTTCACATTTCATTATAAGTCGGAAATTGATTTCTGATACTAAATTGTAAACTAGATAAACTCATCTTTAACAGAAAAAGTTTAAAAAATGTATTGTAATTACAATTAATATGTTTTAAGGAAATACGTCTAGTAAAAATTGCATTTCTATGTAAGTTGATTCAAGAAAATATGAAGGAAGTCAAATTTCACAATAGAAGAAAGATAAAAGATCATGCAGAACTAATCCAAATCCTAACTAATTTCATCTATCTTGAATCAACTAGAAAGACAAAGCCAACATAAAAAGAAAGAGTTCATAAAAAATGTTGAATTTTATATACGTTAACTCAAAAAAGTCTACACATTTCGTTATAAGTCGGAAATTGATTTCTGAGACTAAATTTTAAACTAGATAAACTCCTCTTTAACAGAAAAAGTTTGAAAAATGTATTTTAATTACAATTAATATGTTCTAAGGCAATACGTCTAGTAAAAATTGCATTTCTATGTAAGGTGATTCAAGAAAATATGAAGGAAGTCAAATTTCTCAATAGAAGAAAGATGAAAGGCCATGCAGAACTAATCCAAATCCTAAAAATTTCATCTTCTTGAATCAAATAGAAAGACAAAGACAACATAAAAAGAAAGAGTTTATATAAATGTTGAATTTTATATACGTTAACTCGAAAAAGTCTACACACTTTGTTATAAGTCGGAAGTTGATTTCTGAGACTAAATTGTAAACTAGATAAATTCATCTTTTACAGAAAAAGTTTGAAATTTTTTTTGTAATTATAATTAATATGTTCTAAGGCAATATGTCTAGTAAAAATTTCATTTCTATGTACATTGATTCAAGAAAATATGAAGGAAGTCAAATTTCACAATAGAACAAGGATGAAAGACCATGCAGAACTAATCCAAATCCTAACAAATTTCATCTATCTTGAATCAAATAGAAAGACAAAGCTAACACAAGAAGAAAGAGTTCATAAAAATATTGAATTTTATATATGTTAACTCAGAAAAGTCTACACACTTCGTTATAAGTCGGAAATTGATTTCTGAGATTAATTGTAAACTAGATAAACTCATCTTTAACAGAAAATTTTTTAAAAATGTATTGTAATTACAATTAATATGTTTTAAGGCAATACGTCTAGCAAAAATTGCATTTCTATGTAAGTTGATTCAAGAAAATATGAAGGAAGTCAAATTTCTCAATAGAAGAAAGATGAAAGGCCATGCAGAACTAATCCAAATCCTAACAAATTTCATCTTCTTGAATCAAATAGAAAGACAAAGCCAACATAAAAAGAAAGAGTTCATATAAATGTTGAATTTTATATACGTTAACTCAAAAAAGTCAACACACTTCGTTATAAGTCGAAAGTTGATTTCTGAGACTAAATTGTAAACTAGATAAATTCATCTTTAACAGAAAAAGTTTGAAAAATGTATTGTAATTACAATTAATATGTTCTAAGGAAATACGTCTAGTAAAAATTGCATTTCTATGTAAGTTGATTCAAGAAAATATGAAGGAATTCAAATTTCTCAATAGAAGAAAGATGAAAGGCCATGCAGAACTAATCCAAATCCTAACAAATTTCATCTTCTTGCATCAAATAGAAACACAAAGCCAACATAAAAAGAAAGAGTTCATATAAATGTTGAACTTTATATACGTTAAATCAAAAAAGTCTACATGTTTCGTTATAAGTCGGAAATTTATTCCTGAGACTAAATTGTAACTAGATAAACTCATCTTTAACAGAAAAGTTTGAAAAATGTATTGTAATGACAATTAATATGTTCTAAGGCAATATGTCTAGTAAAAATTGCATTTCTATGTACGTTGATTCAAGAAAATATGAAGGAAGTCAAATTTCACAATAGAACAATGATGAAAGACCATGCAGAACTAATCCAAATCCTAACAAATTTCATCTATCTTGAATCAAATAGAAAGACAAAACCAACACAAAAAGAAAGAGTTCATAAAAATGTTGAATTTTATATACTTTAACTCAAAAAAGTCTACACATTTCGTTATAAGTCGGAAATTGATTTCTGAGACTAAATTTTAAACTAGATAAACTCCTCTTTAACAGAAAAAGTTTGAAAAATGTATTGTAATTACAATTAATATTTTAAAAGGCAATATGTCTAGTAAAAATTGCATTTCTATGTACGTTGATTCAAGAAAATATGAAGGAAGTCAAATTTCACAATAGAACAAGGATGAAAGACCATGCAGAACTAATCCAAATCCTAACAAATTTCATCTATCTTGAATCAAATAGAAAGACAAAGTTAACACAAAAAGAAAGAGTTCATAAAAATGTTGAATTCTATATACGTTAACTCAAGAACGAGTTCACATTTCATTATAAGTCGGAAATTGATTTCTGATACTAAATTGTAAACTAGATAAACTCATCTTTAATAGAAAGAGTTTAAAAAATGTATTGTAATTACAATTAATATGTTTTAAGGAAATACGTCTAGTAAAAATTGCATTTATATGTAAGTTGATTCAAGAAAATATGAAGGAAGTCAAATTTCATTATAGAACAAGGATGAAAGACCATGCAGAACTAATCCAAATCCTAACAAATTTTATCTATCTTGAATCAAATAGAAAGACAAAGCTAACACAAGAAGAAAGAGTTCATAAAAATATTGAATTTTATATATGTTAACTCAAAAAAGTCTACACACTTCGTTATAAGTCGGAAATTGATTTCTGAGACTAAATTGTAAACTAAATAAACTCATCTTTAACAGAAAAAGTTTAAAAAATGTATTGTAATTACAATTAATATGTTCTAAGGCAATATGTCTAGTAAAATTTACATTTCTATGTATGTTGATTCAAGAAAATATGAAGGAAGTAGGATTTCACAATAGAACAATGATGAAAGACCATGCAGAACTAATCCAAATCCTAACAAATTTCATCTATCTTGAATCAAATAGAAAGACAAAGCCAACACAAAAAGAAAGAGTTCATAAAAATATTGAATTTTATATACTTTAACTCAAAAAAGTCTACACATTTCGTTATAAGTCGGAAATTGATTTCTGAAAATAAATTGTAAACTAGATAAACTCCTCTTTAACCGAAAAAGTTTGAAAAATGTATTGTAATTACAATTAATATGTTCTAAGGCAATATGTCTAGTAAAAATTTCATTTCTATGTACATTGATTCAAGAAAATATGAAGGAAGTCAAATTTCACAATAGAACAAGGATGAAAGACCATGCAGAACTAATCCAAATCCTAACAAATTTCATCTATCTTGAATCAAATAGAAAGACAAAGCTAACACAAGAAGAAAAAGTTCATAAAAATATTGAATTTTATATATGTTAACTCAAAAAAGTCTACACACTTCTTTTTTTTTTTTGCTAATTCAAAAAGGTTTATTAAGCAAAAAAAAAACTTAATTACAAGAATTACAAGATGAGAGGCACAAGGCCTCCCCACACCCATAAACCATTCTTCTTTGGAGTTTGCATTCTTTTTAATTGGTCTTGTATTTCCTTGCAATACTCCTTGCGAAAAGATAAATCTTTCACAAACTGTTGTTGAATATCAAATTTCGTTATTGTAAGAAGAACTTCATGCTCCTCTTTAGACAAATGCACCTCTCAAAAAAGTCTACACACTTCGTTATAAGTCGGAAATTGATTTCTGAGACTAAATTGTAAACTAAATAAACTCATCTTTAACAGAAAAAGTTTAAAAAATGTATTGTAATTACAATTAATATGTTTTAAGGAAAGACATCGCACAGATGGTCGAAAGAGAGGTGAAGAAGGAGGGCGTCGTGCGTTCGATTCTCACTCTACTCATGTTTCTAACCTAGCAAAAAAAAAGCAATACGTCTAGTAAAAATTGCATTTCTAAGTAAGTTGATTCAAAAAAATATGAAGGAAGTCAAATTTCACAATAGAAGAAAGATGAAAAGTCATGCAGAACTAATCCAAATCCTAACAAATTTCATCTATCTTGAATCAATTAGAAAGACAAAGCCAACATAAAAACAAAGAGTTCATAAAAAATGTTGAATTTTATATACCTTAACTCAAAAAAGTCTACACATTTCGTTATAAGTCGGAAATTGATTTCTGAGACTAAATTTTAAACTAGATAAACTCCTCTTTAACAGAAAAAGTTTGAAAAATGTATTGTTATTACAATTAATATGTTCTAAGGCAATACGTCTAGTAAAAATTGCATTTCTATGTACGTTGATTCAAGAAAATATGAAGGAAGTCAAATTTCACAATAGAACAATGATGAAAGACCATGCAGAACTAATTTAAATCCTAACAAATTTCATCTATCTTGAATCAAATAGAAATACAAAGCCAACACAAAAAGAAATAGTTCATAAAAATGTTGAATTTTATATACGTTAACTCAAAAAAGTCTACACGTTTCGTTATAAGTCGGGAATTCATTTCTGAGACTAAATTGTAAACTAGATAAACTCCTCTTTAACAGAAAAAGTTTGAAAAATGTATTGTAATTACAATTAATATGTTCTAAGGCAATATGTCTAGTAAAAATTTCATTTCTATGTACATTGATTCAAGAAAATATGAAGGAAGTCAAATTTCACAATAGAACAAGGATGAAAGACCATGCAGAACTAATCCAAATCCTAACAAATTTCATCTATCATGAATCAAATAGAAAGACAAAGCTAACACAAGAAGAAAGAGTTCATAAAAATATTGAATTTTATATATGTTAACTCAGAAAAGTCTACACACTTCGTTATAAGTCGGAAATTGATTTCTGAGATTAATTGTAAACTAGATAAACTCATCTTTAACAGAAAATTTTTTAAAAATGTATTGTAATTACAATTAATATGTTTTAAGGCAATACGTCTAGCAAAAATTGCATTTCTATGTAAGTTGATTCAAGAAAATATGAAGGAAGTCAAATTTCTCAATAGAAGAAAGATGAAAGGCCATGCAGAACTAATCCAAATCCTAACAAATTTCATCTTCTTGAATCAAATAGAAAGACAAAGCCAACATAAAAAGAAAGAGTTCATATAAATGTTGAATTTTATATACGTTAACTCAAAAAAGTCAACACACTTCGTTATAAGTCGAAAGTTGATTTCTGAGACTAAATTGTAAACTAGATAAATTCATCTTTAAAAGAAAAAGTTTGAAAAATGTATTGTAATTACAATTAATATGTTCTAAGGAAATACGTCTAGTAAAAATTGCATTTCTATGTAAGTTGATTCAAGAAAATATGAAGGAAGTCAAATTTCTCAATAGAAGAAAGATGAAAGGCCATGCAGAACTAATCCAAATCCTAACAAATTTCATCTTCTTGAATCAAATAGAAAGAAAAAGCCAACATAAAAAGAAAGAGTTCATATAAATGTTGAATTTTATATACGTTAACTCAAAAAAGTCTACACACTTCGTTATAAGTCGGAATTTGATTTCTGAGACTAAATTGTAAACTAGATAAACTCATCTTTAACAGAAAAAGTTTGAAAAATGTATTGTAATTACAACTAATATGTTCTAAGGCAATACGTCTAGTAAAAATTGCATTTCTATGTACGTTGATTCAAGAAAATATGAAGGAAGTCAAATTTCACAATAGAACAAGGATGAAAGACCATGCAGAACTAATCCAAATCCTAACAAATTTCATCTATCTTGAATCAAATAGAAAGACAAAGCTAACACAAAAAGAAAGAGTTCATAAAAATGTTGAATTCTATATACGTTAACTCAAGAAAGAGTTCACATTTCATTATAAGTCGGAAATTGATTTCTGATACTAAATTGTAAACTAGATAAACTCATCTTTAACAGAAAGAGTTTAAAAAATGTATTGTAATTACAATTAATATGTTTTAAGGAAATACGTCTAGTAAAAATTGCATTTCTATGTAAGTTGATTCAAGAAAATATGAAGGAAGTCAAATTTCACAATAGAAGAAAGATAAAAGATCATGCAGAACTAATCCAAATCCTAACTAATTTCATCTATCTTGAATCAACTAGAAAGACAAAGCCAACATAAAAAGAAAGAGTTCATAAAAAATGTTGAATTTTATATACGTTAACTCAAAAAAGTCTACACATTTCGTTATAAGTCGGAAATTGATTTCTGAGACTAAATTTTAAACTAGATAAACTCCTCTTTAACAGAAAAAGTTTGAAAAATGTATTTTAATTACAATTAATATGTTCTAAGGCAATACGTCTAGTAAAAATTGCATTTCTATGTAAGTTGATTCAAGAAAATATGAAGGAAGTCAAATTTCTCAATAGAAGAAAGATGAAAGGCCATGCAGAACTAATCCAAATCCTAAAAATTTCATCTTCTTGAATCAAATAGAAAGACAAAGACAACATAAAAAGAAAGAGTTTATATAAATGTTGAATTTTATATACGTTAACTCGAAAAAGTCTACACACTTTGTTATAAGTCGGAAGTTGATTTCTGAGACTAAATTGTAAACTAGATAAATTCATCTTTTACAGAAAAAGTTTGAAATTTTTTTTGTAATTACAATTAATATGTTCTAAGGCAATATGTCTAGTAAAAATTTCATTTCTATGTACATTGATTCAAGAAAATATGAAGGAAGTCAAATTTCACAATAGAACAAGGATGAAAGACCATGCAGAACTAATCCAAATCCTAACAAATTTCATCTATCTTGAATCAAATAGAAAGACAAAGCTAACACAAGAAGAAAGAGTTCATAAAAATATTGAATTTTATATATGTTAACTCAAAAAAGTCTACACACTTCGTTATAAGTCGGAAATTGATTTCTGAGACTAAATTGTAAACTAAATAAACTCATCTTTAACAGAAAAAGTTTAAAAAATGTATTGTAATTACAATTAATATGTTCTAAGGCAATATGTCTAGTAAAATTTGCATTTCTATGTATGTTGATTCAAGAAAATATGAAGGAAGTAGGATTTCACAATAGAACAATGATGAAAGACCATGCAGAACTAATCCAAATCGTAACAAATTTCATCTTCTTGAATCAAATAGAAAGAAAAATCCAACATAAAAAGAAAGAGTTCATATAAATGTTGAATTTTATATAGTTAATTCAAAAAAGTCTACACACTTCGTTATAAGTCGGAAGCTGATTTCTGAGACTAAATTGTAAACTAGATAAATTCATCTTTAACAGAAAAAGTTTGAAAAATGTATTGTAATTACGATTAATATGTTCTAAGTCAATACGTCTAGTAAAAATTGCATTTCAAAGTACGTTGATTCAAGAAAATATGAAGGAAGTCAAATTTCTCAATAGAAGCAAGATTAAAGGCCATGCAGAACTAATCCAAATCTTAACAAATTTCATCTATCTTGAATCAAATAGAAAGACAAAGCCAACATAAAAAGAAAGAGTTCATATAAATGTTGAATTTTATAACCGTTAACTCAAAAAAGTCTACACGTTTCGTTATAAGTCTGAAATTCATTTCTGAGACTAAATTGTAAACTAGATAAATTCATCTTTTACAGAAAAAGTTTGAAATTTTTTTTGTAATTACAATTAATATGTTCTAAGGCAATATGTCTAGTAAAAATTTCATTTCTATGTACATTGATTCAAGAAAATATGAAGGAAGTCAAATTTCACAATAGAACAAGGATGAAAGACCATGCAGAACTAATCCAAATCCTAACAAATTTCATCTATCTTGAATCAAATAGAAAGACAAAGCCAACACAAAAAGAAAGAGTTCATGAAAATGTTGAATTTTATATACTTTAACTCAAAAAAGTCTACGCATTTCGTTATAAGTCGGAAATTGATTTCTGAGACTAAATTGTAAACTAGATAAACTCCTCTTTAAAAGAAAAAGTTTGAAAAATGTATTGTAATTACAATTAATATGTTCTAAGGCAATACGTCTAGTAAAAATTGCATTTCTATGTAAGTTGATTCAAGAAAATATGAAGGAAGTCAAATTTCTCAATAGAAGAAAGATGAAAGGCCATGCAGAACTAATCCAAATCCTAACAAATTTCATCTTCTTGAATCAAATAGAAAGAAAAAGCCAACATAAAAAGAAAGAGTTCATATAAATGTTGAATTTTATATACGTTAACTCAAAAAAGTCTACACACTTCGTTATAAGTCGGAAATTGATTCCTGAGACTAAATTGTAAACTAGATAAACTCATCTATAACATAAAAAGTTTGAAAAATGTATTGTAATGACAATTAATATGTTCTAATGCAATATGTCTAGTAAAAATTGCATTTCTATGTACGTTGATTCAAGAAAATATGAAGGAAGTCAAATTTCACAATAGAACAATGATGAAAGACCATGCAGAACTAATTTAAATCCTAACAAATTTCATCTATCTTGAATCAAATAGAAAGACAAAGCCAACACAAAAAGAAATAGTTCATAAAAATGTTGAATTTTATATACGTTAACTCAAAAAAGTCTACACGTTTCGTTATAAGTCGGAAATTCATTTCTGAGACTAAATTGTAAACTAGATAAACTCCTCTTTAACAGAAAAAGTTTGAAAAATGTATTGTAATTACAATTAATATGTTCTAAGGCAATATGTCTAGTAAAAATTTCATTTCTATGTACATTGATTCAAGAAAATATGAAGGAAGTCAAATTTCACAATAGAACAAGGATGAAAGACCATGCAGAACTAATCCAAATCCTAACAAATTTTATCTATCTTGAATCAAATAGAAAGACAAAGCTAACACAAGAATAAAGAGTTCATAAAAATATTGAATTTTATATATGTTAACTCAAAAAAGTCTACACACTTCGTTATAAGTCGGAAATTGATTTCTGAGACTAAATTGTAAACTAAATAAACTCATCTTTAACAGAAAAAGTTTAAAAAATGTATTGTAATTACAATTAATATGTTCTAAGGCAATATGTCTAGTAAAATTTGCATTTCTATGTATGTTGATTCAAGAAAATATGAAGGAAGTCAAATTTCACAATAGAACAATGATGAAAGACCATGCAGAACTAATCCAAATCGTAACAAATTTCATCTATCTTGAATCAAATAGAAAGACAAAGCCAACACAAAAAGAAAGAGTTCATAAAAATGTTGAATTTTATATACTTTAACTCAAAAAAGTCTACACATTTCGTTATAAGTCGGAAATTGATTTCTGAGACTAAATTGTAAACTAGATAAACTCCTCTTTAACAGAAAAAGTTTGAAAAATGTATTGTAATTACAATTAATATGTTCTAAGGCAATATGTCTAGTAAAAATTTCATTTCTATGTACATTGATTCAAGAAAATATGAAGGAAGTCAAATTTCACAATAGAACAAGGATGAAAGACCATGCAGAACTAATCCAAATCCTAACAAATTTCATCTATCATGAATCAAATAGAAAGACAAAGCTAACACAAGAAGAAAGAGTTCATAAAAATATTGAATTTTATATATGTTAACTCAGAAAAGTCTACACACTTCGTTATAAGTCGGAAATTGATTTCTGAGATTAATTGTAAACTAGATAAACTCATCTTTAACAGAAAATTTTTTAAAAATGTATTGTAATTACAATTAATATGTTTTAAGGCAATACGTCTAGCAAAAATTGCATTTCTATGTAAGTTGATTCAAGAAAATATGAAGGAAGTCAAATTTCTCAATAGAAGAAAGATGAAAGGCCATGCAGAACTAATCCAAATCCTAACAAATTTCATCTTCTTGAATCAAATAGAAAGACAAAGCCAACATAAAAAGAAAGAGTTCATATAAATGTTGAATTTTATATACGTTAACTCAAAAAAGTCAACACACTTCGTTATAAGTCGAAAGTTGATTTCTGAGACTAAATTGTAAACTAGATAAATTCATCTTTAAAAGAAAAAGTTTGAAAAATGTATTGTAATTACAATTAATATGTTCTAAGGAAATACGTCTAGTAAAAATTGCATTTCTATGTAAGTTGATTCAAGAAAATATGAAGGAAGTCAAATTTCTCAATAGAAGAAAGATGAAAGGCCATGCAGAACTAATCCAAATCCTAACAAATTTCATCTTCTTGAATCAAATAGAAAGAAAAAGCCAACATAAAAAGAAAGAGTTCATATAAATGTTGAATTTTATATACGTTAACTCAAAAAAGTCTACACACTTCGTTATAAGTCGGAATTTGATTTCTGAGACTAAATTGTAAACTAGATAAACTCATCTTTAACAGAAAAAGTTTGAAAAATGTATTGTAATTACAACTAATATGTTCTAAGGCAATACGTCTAGTAAAAATTGCATTTCTATGTACGTTGATTCAAGAAAATATGAAGGAAGTCAAATTTCACAATAGAACAAGGATGAAAGACCATGCAGAACTAATCCAAATCCTAACAAATTTCATCTATCTTGAATCAAATAGAAAGACAAAGCTAACACAAAAAGAAAGAGTTCATAAAAATGTTGAATTCTATATACGTTAACTCAAGAAAGAGTTCACATTTCATTATAAGTCGGAAATTGATTTCTGATACTAAATTGTAAACTAGATAAACTCATCTTTAACAGAAAGAGTTTAAAAAATGTATTGTAATTACAATTAATATGTTTTAAGGAAATACGTCTAGTAAAAATTGCATTTCTATGTAAGTTGATTCAAGAAAATATGAAGGAAGTCAAATTTCACAATAGAAGAAAGATAAAAGATCATGCAGAACTAATCCAAATCCTAACTAATTTCATCTATCTTGAATCAACTAGAAAGACAAAGCCAACATAAAAAGAAAGAGTTCATAAAAAATGTTGAATTTTATATACGTTAACTCAAAAAAGTCTACACATTTCGTTATAAGTCGGAAATTGATTTCTGAGACTAAATTTTAAACTAGATAAACTCCTCTTTAACAGAAAAAGTTTGAAAAATGTATTTTAATTACAATTAATATGTTCTAAGGCAATACGTCTAGTAAAAATTGCATTTCTATGTAAGTTGATTCAAGAAAATATGAAGGAAGTCAAATTTCTCAATAGAAGAAAGATGAAAGGCCATGCAGAACTAATCCAAATCCTAAAAATTTCATCTTCTTGAATCAAATAGAAAGACAAAGACAACATAAAAAGAAAGAGTTTATATAAATGTTGAATTTTATATACGTTAACTCGAAAAAGTCTACACACTTTGTTATAAGTCGGAAGTTGATTTCTGAGACTAAATTGTAAACTAGATAAATTCATCTTTTACAGAAAAAGTTTGAAATTTTTTTTGTAATTACAATTAATATGTTCTAAGGCAATATGTCTAGTAAAAATTTCATTTCTATGTACATTGATTCAAGAAAATATGAAGGAAGTCAAATTTCACAATAGAACAAGGATGAAAGACCATGCAGAACTAATCCAAATCCTAACAAATTTCATCTATCTTGAATCAAATAGAAAGACAAAGCTAACACAAGAAGAAAGAGTTCATAAAAATATTGAATTTTATATATGTTAACTCAAAAAAGTCTACACACTTCTTTTTTTTTTTTGCTAATTCAAAAAGGTTTATTAAGCAAAAAAAAACGTAATTACAAGAATTACAAGATGAGAGGCACAAGGCCTCCCCACACCCATAAACCAAAGGGGTGAATAACAACAAAATAACTAACAAAAAATAAGCAACAAAGCCCAAAAAATAACAAGAAAAACTAACAAAGGAAAACATTAAGAGTTTCCACCCCCTCTTTTGTTCTTATTATTCTTCTTTGGAGTTTGCATTCTTTTTAATTGGTCTTGTATTTCCTTGCAATACTCCTTGCGAAAAGATAAATCTTTCACAAACTGTTGTTGAATATCAAATTTCGTTATTGTAAGAAGAACTTCATGCTCCTCTTTAGATAAATGCACCTCTCAAAAAAGTCTACACACTTCGTTATAAGTCGGAAATTGATTTCTGAGACTAAATTGTAAACTAAATAAACTCATCTTTAACAGAAAAAGTTTAAAAAATGTATTGTAATTACAATTAATATGTTTTAAGGAAAGACATCGCACAGATGGTCGAAGGAGAAGTGAAGAAGGAGGGCGTCGTGCGTTCGATTCTCACTCTACTCATGTTTCTAACCTAGCAAAAAAAAGCAATACGTCTAGTAAAAATTGCATTTCTAAGTAAGTTGATTCAAAAAAATATGAAGGAAGTCAAATTTCACAATAGAAGAAAGATGAAAAGTCATGCAGAACTAATCCAAATCCTAACAAATTTCATCTATCTTGAATCAACTAGAAAGACAAAGCCAACATAAAAAGAAAGAGTTCATAAAAAATGTTGAATTTTATATACCTTAACTCAAAAAAGTCTACACATTTCGTTATAAGTCGGAAATTGATTTCTGAGACTAAATTTTAAACTAGATAAACTCCTCTTTAACAGAAAAAGTTTGAAAAATGTATTGTTATTACAATTAATATGTTCTAAGGCAATACGTCTAGTAAAAATTGCATTTCTATGTAAGTTGATTCAAGAAAATATGAAGGAAATCAAATTTCTCAATAGAAGAAAGATGAAAGGCCATGCAGAACTAATCCAAATCCTAAAAAATTTCATCTTTTTGAATCAAATAGAAAGACATAGCCAACATAAAAAGAAAGAGTTCATATAAATGTTGAATTTTATATACGTTAACTCAAAAAAGTCAACATGTTTCGTTATAAGTCGGAAATTGATTCCTGAGACTAAATTGTAAACTAGATAAACTCATCTTTAACAGAAAAAGTTTGAAAAATGTATTGTAATGACAATTAATATGTTCTAAGGCAATATGTCTAGTAAAAATTGCATTTCTATGTATGTTGATTCAAGAAAATATGAAGGAAGTCAAATTTCACAATAGAACAATGATGAAAGACCATGCAAAACTAATCCAAATCCTAACAAATTTCATCTATTTTGAATCAAATAGAAAGACAAAGCCAACACAAGAATAAAGAGTTCATAAAAATATTGAATTTTATATACGTTAACTCAAAAAAGTCTACACATTTCGTTATAAGTCGGAAATTGATTTCTGAGACTAAATTTTAAACTAGATAAACTCCTCTTTAACAGAAAAAGTTTGAAAAATGTATTGTTATTACAATTAATATGTTCTAAGGCAATACGTCTAGTAAAAATTGCATTTCTATGTAAGTTGATTCAAGAAAATATGAAGGAAATCAAATTTCTCAATAGAAGAAAGATGAAAGGCCATGCAGAACTAATCCAAATCCTAACAAATTTCATCTTTTTGAATCAAATAGAAAGACATAGCCAACATAAAAAGAAAGAGTTCATATAAATGTTGAATTTTATATACGTTAACTCAAAAAAGTCAACATGTTTCGTTATAAGTCGGAAATTGATTCCTGAGACTAAATTGTAAACTAGATAAACTCATCTTTAACAGAAAAAGTTTGAAAAATGTATTGTAATGACAATTAATATGTTCTAAGGCAATATGTCTAGTAAAAATTGCATTTCTATGTATGTTGATTCAAGAAAATATGAAGGAAGTCAAATTTCACAATAGAACAATGATGAAAGACCATGCAAAACTAATCCAAATCCTAACAAATTTCATCTATTTTGAATCAAATAGAAAGACAAAGCCAACACAAAAAGAAAGAGTTCATAAAAATGTTGAATTTTATATACGTTAACTCAAAAAAGTCTACACATTTCGTTATAAGTCGGAAATTGATTTCTGAGACTAAATTGTAAACTAGATAAACTCCTCTTTAACAGAAAAAGTTTGAAAAATGTATTGTAATTACAATTAATATGTTCTAAGGCAATATGTCTAGTAAAAATTTCATTTCTATGTACATTGATTCAAGAAAATATGAAGGAAGTCAAATTTCACAATAGAACAAGGATGAAAGACCATGCAGAACTAATCCAAATCCTAACAAATTTCATCTATCATGAATCAAATAGAAAGACAAAGCTAACACAAGAAGAAAGAGTTCATAAAAATATTGAATTTTATATATGTTAACTCAGAAAAGTCTACACACTTCGTTATAAGTCGGAAATTGATTTCTGAGATTAATTGTAAACTAGATAAACTCATCTTTAACAGAAAATTTTTTAAAAATGTATTGTAATTACAATTAATATGTTTTAAGGCAATACGTCTAGCAAAAATTGCATTTCTATGTAAGTTGATTCAAGAAAATATGAAGGAAGTCAAATTTCTCAATAGAAGAAAGATGAAAGGCCATGCAGAACTAATCCAAATCCTAACAAATTTCATCTTCTTGAATCAAATAGAAAGACAAAGCCAACATAAAAAGAAAGAGTTCATATAAATGTTGAATTTTATATACGTTAACTCAAAAAAGTCAACACACTTCGTTATAAGTCGAAAGTTGATTTCTGAGACTAAATTGTAAACTAGATAAATTCATCTTTAACAGAAAAAGTTTGAAAAATGTATTGTAATTACAATTAATATGTTCTAAGGAAATACGTCTAGTAAAAATTGCATTTCTATGTAAGTTGATTCAAGAAAATATGAAGGAATTCAAATTTCTCAATAGAAGAAAGATGAAAGGCCATGCAGAACTAATCCAAATCCTAACAAATTTCATCTTCTTGCATCAAATAGAAACACAAAGCCAACATAAAAAGAAAGAGTTCATATAAATGTTGAACTTTATATACGTTAAATCAAAAAAGTCTACATGTTTCGTTATAAGTCGGAAATTTATTCCTGAGACTAAATTGTAACTAGATAAACTCATCTTTAACAGAAAAGTTTGAAAAATGTATTGTAATGACAATTAATATGTTCTAAGGCAATATGTCTAGTAAAAATTGCATTTCTATGTACGTTGATTCAAGAAAATATGAAGGAAGTCAAATTTCACAATAGAACAATGATGAAAGACCATGCAGAACTAATCCAAATCCTAACAAATTTCATCTATCTTGAATCAAATAGAAAGACAAAGCTAACACAAAAAGAAAGAGTTCATAAAAATGTTGAATTCTATATACGTTAACTCAAGAAAGAGTTCACATTTCATTATAAGTCGGAAATTGATTTCTGATACTAAATTGTAAACTAGATAAACTCATCTTTAACAGAAAGAGTTTAAAAAATGTATTGTAATTACAATTAATATGTTTTAAGGAAATACGTCTAGTAAAAATTGCATTTCTATGTAAGTTGATTCAAGAAAATATGAAGGAAGTCAAATTTCACAATAGAAGAAAGATAAAAGATCATGCAGAACTAATCCAAATCCTAACTAATTTCATCTATCTTGAATCAACTAGAAAGACAAAGCCAACATAAAAAGAAAGAGTTCATAAAAAATGTTGAATTTTATATACGTTAACTCAAAAAAGTCTACACATTTCGTTATAAGTCGGAAATTGATTTCTGAGACTAAATTTTAAACTAGATAAACTCCTCTTTAACAGAAAAAGTTTGAAAAATGTATTGTAATTACAATTAACATGTTCTAAGGAAATATGTCTAGTAAAAATTGCATTTCTATGTACGTTGATTCAAGAAAATATGAAGGAAGTCAAATTTCACAATAGAACAAGGATGAAAGACCATGCAGAACTAATCCAAATCCTAACAAATTTCATCTATCTTGAATCAAATAGAAAGACAAAGCCAACACAAAAAGAAAGAGTTCATGAAAATGTTGAATTTTATATACTTTAACTCAAAAAAGTCTACGCATTTCGTTATAAGTCGGAAATTGATTTCTGAGACTAAATTGTAAACTAGATAAACTCCTCTTTAAAAGAAAAAGTTTGAAAAATGTATTGTAATTACAATTAATATGTTCTAAGGCAATACGTCTAGTAAAAATTGCATTTCTATGTAAGTTGATTCAAGAAAATATGAAGGAAGTCAAATTTCTCAATAGAAGAAAGATGAAAGGCCATGCAGAACTAATCCAAATCCTAACAAATTTCATCTTCTTGAATCAAATAGAAAGAAAAAGCCAACATAAAAAGAAAGAGTTCATATAAATGTTGAATTTTATATACGTTAACTCAAAAAAGTCTACACACTTCATTATAAGTCGGAAATTGATTCCTGAGACTAAATTGTAAACTAGATAAACTCATCTATAACATAAAAAGTTTGAAAAATGTATTGTAATGACAATTAATATGTTCTAATGCAATATGTCTAGTAAAAATTGCATTTCTATGTACGTTGATTCAAGAAAATATGAAGGAAGTCAAATTTCACAATAGAACAATGATGAAAGACCATGCAGAACTAATTTAAATCCTAAGAAATTTCATCTATCTGGAATCAAATAAAAAGACAAAGCCAACACAAAAAGAAATAGTTCATAAAAATGTTGAATTTTATATACGTTAACTCAAAAAAGTCTACACGTTTCGTTATAAGTCGGAAATTCATTTCTGAGACTAAATTGTAAACTAGATAAACTCCTCTTTAACAGAAAAAGTTTGAAAAATGTATTGTAATTACAATTAATATGTTCTAAGGCAATATGTCTAGTAAAAATTTCATTTCTATGTACATTGATTCAAGAAAATATGAAGGAAGTCAAATTTCACAATAGAACAAGGATGAAAGACCATGCAGAACTAATCCAAATCCTAACAAATTTTATCTATCTTGAATCAAATAGAAAGACAAAGCTAACACAAGAAGAAAGAGTTCATAAAAATATTGAATTTTATATATGTTAACTCAAAAAAGTCTACACACTTCGTTATAAGTCGGAAATTGATTTCTGAGACTAAATTGTAAACTAAATAAACTCATCTTTAACAGAAAAAGTTTAAAAAATGTATTGTAATTACAATTAATATGTTCTAAGGCAATATGTCTAGTAAAATTTGCATTTCTATGTATGTTGATTCAAGAAAATATGAAGGAAGTAGGATTTCACAATAGAACAATGATGAAAGACCATGCAGAACTAATCCAAATCGTAACAAATTTCATCTATCTTGAATCAAATAGAAAGACAAAGCCAACACAAAAAGAAAGAGTTCATAAAAATGTTGAATTTTATATACTTTAACTCAAAAAAGTCTACACATTTCGTTATAAGTCGGAAATTGATTTCTGAGACTAAATTGTAAACTAGATAAACTCCTCTTTAACAGAAAAAGTTTGAAAAATGTATTGTAATTACAATTAATATGTTCTAAGGCAATATGTCTAGTAAAAATTTCATTTCTATGTACATTGATTCAAGAAAATATGAAGGAAGTCAAATTTCACAATAGAACAAGGATGAAAGACGATGCAGAACTAATCCAAATCCTAACAAATTTCATCTATCTTGAATCAAATAGAAAGACAAAGCTAACACAAGAAGAAAGAGTTCATAAAAATATTGAATTTTATATATGTTAACTCAAAAAAGTCTACACACTTCTTTTTTTTTTTTGCTAATTCAAAAAGGTTTATTAAGCAAAAAAAACGTAATTACAAGAATTACAAGATGAGAGGCACAAGGCCTCCCCACACCCATAAACCAAAGGGGTGAAAAACAACAAAATAACTAACAAAAAATAAGCAACAAAGCCCAAAAAATAACAAGAAAAACTAACAAAGGAAAACATTAAGAGTTTCCACCCCCTCCTTTGTTCTTATTATTCTTCTTTGGAGTTTGCATTCTTTTTAATTGGTCTTGTATTTCCTTGCAATACTCCTTGCGAAAAGATAAATCTTTCACAAACTGTTGTTGAATATCAAATTTCGTTATTGTAAGAAGAACTTCATGCTCCTCTTTAGATAAATGCACCTCTCAAAAAAGTCTACACACTTCGTTATAAGTCGGAAATTGATTTCTGAGACTAAATTGTAAACTAAATAAACTCATCTTTAACAGAAAAAGTTTAAAAAATGTATTGTAATTACAATTAATATGTTTTAAGGAAAGACATCGCACAGATGGTCGAAGGAGAAGTGAAGAAGGAGGGCGTCGTGCATTCGATTCTCACTCTACTCATGTTTCTAACCTAGCAAAAAAGAAAGCAATACGTCTAGTAAAAATTGCATTTCTAAGTAAGTTGATTCAAAAAAATATGAAGGAAGTCAAATTTCACAATAGAACAATGATGAAAGACCATGCAGAACTAATCCAAATCCTAACAAATTTCATCTATCTTGAATCAAATAGAAAGACAAAGCTAACACAAAAAGAAAGAGTTCATAAAAATGTTGAATTCTATATACGTTAACTCAAGAAAGAGTTCACATTTCATTATAAGTCGGAAATTGATTTCTGATACTAAATTGTAAACTAGATAAACTCATCTTTAACAGAAAAAGTTTAAAAAATGTATTGTAATTAAAATTAATATGTTTTAAGGAAATACGTCTAGTAAAAATTGCATTTCTATGTAAGTTGATTCAAAAAAATATGAAGGAAGTCAAATTTCACAATAGAAGAAAGATGAAAGATCATGCAGAACTAATCCAAATCCTAACAAATTTCATCTATCTTGAATCAACTAGAAAGACAAAGCCAACATAAAAAGAAAGAGTTCATAAAAAATGTTGAATTTTATATACGTTAACTCAAAAAGGTCTACACATTTCGTTATAAGTCGGAAATTGATTTCTGAGACTAAATTTTGAACTAGATAAACTCCTCTTTAACAGAAAAAGTTTGAAAAATGTATTGTAATTACAATTAATATGTTCTAAGGCAATACGTCAAGTAAAAATTGCATTTCTATGTAAGTTGATTCAAGAATATATGAAGGAGGTCAAATTTCTCAATAGAAGAAAGATAAAAGGCCATGCAGAACTAATCCAAATCCTAAAAAATTTCATCTTCTTGAATCAAATAGAAAGAAAAATCCAACATAAAAAGAAAGAGTTCATATAAATGTTGAATTTTATATACGTTAACTCAAAAAAGTCTACACACTTCGTTATAAGTCGGAAGCTAATTTCTGAGACTAAATTGTAAACTAGATAAATTCATCTTTAACAGAAAAAGTTTGAAAAATGTATTGTAATTACGATAAATATGTTCTAAGGCAATACGTCTAGTAAAAATTGCATTTCTAAGTACGTTGATTCAAGAAAATATGAAGGAAGTCAAATTTCTCAATAGAAGCAAGATTAAAGGCCATGCAGAACTAATCCAAATCTTAACAAATTTCATCTATCTTGAATCAAATAGAAAGACAAAGCCAACATAAAAAGAAAGAGTTAATATAAATGTTGAATTTTATAACCGTTAACTCAAAAAAGTCTACACGTTTCGTTATAAGTCTGAAATTCATTTCTGAGACTAAATTGTAAAATAGATAAACTCATCTTTAACAAAAAAAGTTTGAAAAATGTATTGTAATGACAATTAATATGTTCTAAGGAAATATGTCTAGTAAAAATTTCATTTCTATGTACGTTGATTCAAGAAAATATGAAGGAAGTCAAATTTCACAATAGAACAAGGATGAAAGACCATGCAGAACTAATTTAAATCCTAACAAATTTCATCTATCTTGAATCAAATAGAAAGACAAAGCCAACACAAAAAGAAAGAGTTCATGAAAATGTTGAATTTTATATACTTTAACTCAAAAAAGTCTACGCATTTCGTTATAAGTCGGAAATTGATTTCTGAGACTAAATTGTAAACTAGATAAACTCCTCTTTAAAAGAAAAAGTTTGAAAAATGTATTGTAATTACAATTAATATGTTCTAAGGCAATACGTCTAGTAAAAATTGCATTTCTATGTAAGTTGATTCAAGAAAATATGAAGGAAGTCAAATTTCTCAATAGAAGAAAGATGAAAGGCCATGCAGAACTAATCCAAATCCTAACAAATTTCATCTTCTTGAATCAAATAGAAAGAAAAAGCCAACATAAAAAGAAAGAGTTCATATAAATGTTGAATTTTATATACGTTAACTCAAAAAAGTCTACACACTTCGTTATAAGTCGGAAATTGATTCCTGAGACTAAATTGTAAACTAGATAAACTCATCTATAACATAAAAAGTTTGAAAAATGTATTGTAATGACAATTAATATGTTCTAATGCAATATGTCTAGTAAAAATTGCATTTCTATGTACGTTGATTCAAGAAAATATGAAGGAAGTCAAATTTCACAATAGAACAATGATGAAAGACCATGCAGAACTAATTTAAATCCTAACAAATTTCATCTATCTTGAATCAAATAGAAAGACAAAGCCAACACAAAAAGAAATAGTTCATAAAAATGTTGAATTTTATATACGTTAACTCAAAAAAGTCTACACGTTTCGTTATAAGTCGGAAATTCATTTCTGAGACTAAATTGTAAACTAGATAAACTCCTCTTTAACAGAAAAAGTTTGAAAAATGTATTGTAATTACAATTAATATGTTCTAAGGCAATATGTCTAGTAAAAATTTCATTTCTATGTACATTGATTCAAGAAAATATGAAGGAAGTCAAATTTCACAATAGAACAAGGATGAAAGACCATGCAGAACTAATCCAAATCCTAACAAATTTTATCTATCTTGAATCAAATAGAAAGACAAAGCTAACACAAGAAGAAAGAGTTCATAAAAATATTGAATTTTATATATGTTAACTCAAAAAAGTCTACACACTTCGTTATAAGTCGGAAATTGATTTCTGAGACTAAATTGTAAACTAAATAAACTCATCTGTAACAGAAAAAGTTTAAAAAATGTATTGTAATTACAATTAATATGTTCTAAGGCAATATGTCTAGTAAAATTTGCATTTCTATGTATGTTGATTCAAGAAAATATGAAGGAAGTAGGATTTCACAATAGAACAATGATGAAAGACCATGCAGAACTAATCCAAATCGTAACAAATTTCATCTATCTTGAATCAAATAGAAAGACAAAGCCAACACAAAAAGAAAGAGTTCATAAAAATGTTGAATTTTATATACTTTAACTCAAAAAAGTCTACACATTTCGTTATAAGTCGGAAATTGATTTCTGAGACTAAATTGTAAACTAGATAAACTCCTCTTTAACAGAAAAAGTTTGAAAAATGTATTGTAATTACAATTAATATGTTCTAAGGCAATATGTCTAGTAAAAATTTCATTTCTATGTACATTGATTCAAGAAAATATGAAGGAAGTCAAATTTCACAATAGAACAAGGATGAAAGACCATGCAGAACTAATCCAAATCCTAACAACTTTTATCTATCTTGAATCAAATAGAAAGAAAAAGCTAACACAAGAAGAAAGAGTTTATAAAAATATTGAATTTTATATATGTTAACTCAAAAAAGTCTACACACTTCGTTATAAGTCGGAAATTGATTTCTGAGACTAAATTGTAAACTAAATAAACTCATCTTTAACAGAAAAAGTTTAAAAAATGTATTGTAATTACAATTAATATGTTCTAAGGCAATATGTCTAGTAAAATTTGCATTTCTATGTATGTTGATTCAAGAAAATATGAAGGAAGTAGGATTTCACAATAGAACAATGATGAAAGACCATGCAGAACTAATCCAAATCGTAACAAATTTCATCTATCTTGAATCAAATAGAAAGACAAAGCCAACACAAAAAGAAAGAGTTCATAAAAATGTTGAATTTTATATACTTTAACTCAAAAAAGTCTACACATTTCGTTATAAGTCGGAAATTGATTTCTGAGACTAAATTGTAAACTAGATAAACTCCTCTTTAACAGAAAAAGTTTGAAAAATGTATTGTAATTACAATTAATATGTTCTAAGGCAATATGTCTAGTAAAAATTGCATTTCTATGTACATTGATTCAAGAAAATATGAAGGAAGTCAAATTTCACAATAGAACAAGGATGAAAGACCATGCAGAACTAATCCAAATCCTAACAAATTTCATCTATCTTGAATCAAATAGAAAGACAAAGCTAACACAAAAAGAAAGAGTTCATAAAAATGTTGAATTTTATATACGTTAACTCAAGAAAGAATTCACATTTCCTTATAAGTCGGAAATTGATTTCTGAGACTAAATTGTAAACTAGATAAACTCATCTTTAACAGAAAAAACTTAAAAAATGTATTGTAATTACAATTAATATGTTTTAAGGAAATACGTCTAGTAAAAATTGCATTTCTATGTAAGTTGATTCAAGAAAATATGAAGGAAGTCAAATTTCACAATAGAAGAAAGATGAAAGATCATGCAGAACTAATCCAAATCCTAACAAATTTCATCTATCTTGAATCAACTAGAAAGACAAAGCCAACATAAAAAGAAAGAGTTCATAAAAAATGTTGAATTTTATATACGTTAACTCAAAAAAGTCTACACATTTCGTTATAAGTCGGAAATTGATTTCTGAGACTAAATTTTAAACTAGATAAACTCCTCTTTAACAGAAAAAGTTTGAAAAATGTATTGTAATTACAATTAACATGTTCTAAGGAAATATGTCTAGTAAAAATTGCATTTCTATGTACGTTGATTCAAGAAAATATGAAGGAAGTCAAATTTCACAATAGAACAAGGATGAAAGACCATGCAGAACTAATCCAAATCCTAACAAATTTCATCTATCTTGAATCAAATAGAAAGACAAAGCCAACACAAAAAGAAAGAGTTCATGAAAATGTTGAATTTTATATACTTTAACTCAAAAAAGTCTACACATTTCGTTATAAGTCGGAAATTGATTTCTGAGACTAAATTTTAAACTAGATAAACTCCTCTTTAACAGAAAAAGTTTGAAAAATGTATTGTTATTACAATTAATATGTTCTAAGGCAATACGTCTAGTAAAAATTGCATTTCTATGTAAGTTGATTCAAGAAAATATGAAGGAAATCAAATTTCTCAATAGAAGAAAGATGAAAGGCCATGCAGAACTAATCCAAATCCTAAAAAATTTCATCTTTTTGAATCAAATAGAAAGACATAGCCAACATAAAAAGAAAGAGTTCATATAAATGTTGAATTTTATATACGTTAACTCAAAAAAGTCAACATGTTTCGTTATAAGTCGGAAATTGATTCCTGAGACTAAATTGTAAACTAGATAAACTCATCTTTAACAGAAAAAGTTTGAAAAATGTATTGTAATGACAATTAATATGTTCTAAGGCAATATGTCTAGTAAAAATTGCATTTCTATGTATGTTGATTCAAGAAAATATGAAGGAAGTCAAATTTCACAATAGAACAATGATGAAAGACCATGCAAAACTAATCCAAATCCTAACAAATTTCATCTATTTTGAATCAAATAGAAAGACAAAGCCAACACAAAAAGAAAGAGTTCATAAAAATGTTGAATTTTATATACGTTAACTCAAAAAAGTCTACACATATCGTTATAAGTCGGAAATTGATTTCTGAGACTAAATTTTAAACTAGATAAATTCATCTTTAACAGAAAAAGTTTGAAAAATGTATTGTTATTACAATTAATATGTTCTAAGGCAATACGTCTAGTAAAAATTGCATTTCTTTGTAAGTTGATTCAAGAAAATATGAAGGAAGTCAAATTTCTCAATAGAAGAATGATGAAAGGCCATGCAGAACTAATCCAAATCCTAACAAATTTCATCTTCTTGAATCAAATAGAAAGACAAAGCCAACATAAAAAGAAAGAGTTCATATAAATGTTGAATTTTATATACGTTAACTCAAAAAAGTCTACACACTTCGTTATAAGTCAGAAGTTGATTTCTGAGACTAAATTGTAAACTAGATAAATTCATCTTTAACAGAAAAAGTTTGAAAAATGTATTGTAATTACAATTAATATGTTCTAAGGGAATACGTCTAGTAAAAATTGCATTTCTTTGTAAGTTGATTCAAGAAAATATGAAGGAAGTCAAATTTCACAATAGAAGAAAGATGAAAGATCATGCAGAACTAATCCAAATCCTAACAAATTTCATCTATCTTAAATCAACTAGAAAGACAAAGCCAACATAAAAAGGAAGAGTTCATAAAAAATGTTAAATTTTATATACGTTAACTCAAAAAAATCTACACATTTCGTTATAAGTCGGAAATTGATTTCTGAGACTAAATTTTAAACTAGATAAACTCCTCTTTAACACAAAAAGTTTGAAAAATGTATTGTAATTACAATTAATATGTTCTAAGGCAATACGTCTAGTAAGAATTGCATTTCTATGTAAGTTGATTCAAGAAAATATGAAGGAAGTAAAATTTCTCAATAGAAGAAAGATGAAAGGCCATGCAGAACTAATCCAAATCCTAAAAAATTTCATCTTCTTGAATCAAATAGAAAGACAAAGCCAACATAAAAAAGAAAGAGTTCATATAAACGTTGAATTTTATATACGTTAACTCGAAAAAGTCTACACACTTCGTTATAAGTCAGAAGTTGATTTCTGAGACTAAATTGTAAAGTAGATAAATTCATCTTTAACAAAAAAGGTTTGAAAAATGTATTGTAATTACAATTAATATGTTCTAAGGCAATACGTCTAGTAAAAATTGCATTTCTATGTAAGTTGATTCAAGAAAATATGAAGGAAGTCAAATTTCACAATAGAAGAAAGATGAAAGATCATGCAGAACTAATCCAAATCCTAACAAATTTCATCTATCTTGAATCAACTAGAAAGACAAAGCCAACATAAAAAGAAAGAGTTCATAAAAATATTGAATTTTATATAAGTTAACTCAAAAAAGTCTACACATTTCGTTATAAGTCGAAAGTTGATTTCTGAGACTAAATTGTAAACTAAATAAACTCATCTTTAACAGAAAAAGTTTGAAAAATGTATTGTAATTACAATTAATATGTTTTAAGGCAATACGTCTAGTAAAAATTGCATTTCTATGTAAGTTGATTCAAGAAAATATGAAGGAAGTCAAATTTCACAATAGAAGAAGGATGAAAGACCATGCAGAACTAATCCAAATCCTAACAAATTTCATCTATCTTGAATCAAATAGAAAGACAAAGCCAACAGAAAAAGAAAGAGTTCATAAAAAGGTTGAATTTTATATACATTAACTCAAAAAAGTCTACACATTTCGTTATAAGTCGAAAATTGATTTCTGAGACTAAATTGTAAACTAGATAAACTCATCTTTAACAGAAAAAGTTTGAGAAATGTATTGTAATTACAATTAATATGTTCTAAGGCAATACGTCTAGTAAAAATTGCATTTCTATGTACATTGATTCAAGAAAATATGAAGGAAGTCAAATTTCACAATAGAAGAAGGATGAAAGACCATGCAGAACTAATCCAAATCCTAACCAATTTCATCTATCTTGAATCAAATAGAAAGACAAAGCCAACACAAAAAGAAAGAGTTCATAAAAATGTTGAATTTTATATACGTTAACTCAAAAAAGTCTACACATTTCGTTATAAGTCGAAAATTGATTTCTGAGACTAAATTGTAAACTAGGTAAACTCATCTTTAACAGAAAAAGTTTGAGAAATGTATTGTAATTACAATTAATATGTTCTAAGGCAATACGTCTAGTAATTTCTATGTACGTTGATTCAAGAAAATATGAAGGAAGTCAAATTTCACAATAGAAGAAGGATGAAAGACCATGCAGAACTAATCCAAATCCTAACAAATTTCATCTATCTTGAATCAAATAGAAAGATAAAGCCAACACAAAAAGAAAGAGTTCATAAAAATGTTGAATTTAATATATGTTAACTCAAAAAAGTTTACACATTTCGTTATAAGTCAGAAATTTATTTCTGAGACTAAATTGTAAACTAGATAAAGTCATCTTTAACAGAAAAAGATTGAAAAATGTATTGTAATTACAATTAATATGTTCTTAGGCAATACGTCTAGTAAAAATTGCATTTCTATGTACGTTGATTCAAGAAAATATGAACGAAGTCAAATTTCACAATAGTAGAAGGATGAAAGACCATGCAGAACTAATCCAAATCCTAACAAATTTCATCTATCTTGAATCAAATAGAAACACAAAGCCAACACAAAAAGAAAGAGTTCATAAAAATGTTGAATTTTATATACGTTAACTCAAAAAAGTCTACACATTTCGTTATAAGTCGAAAATTGATTTCTGAGACTAAATTGTAAACTAGATAGACTCATCTTTAACAGAAAAAGTTTGAAAAATGTATTGTAATTACAATTAATATTTTCTAAGGCAATACGTCTAGTAAAAATTGCATTTCTATGTACGTCGATTCAACAAAATATGAAGGAAGTCAAATTTCACAATAGAAGAAGGATGAAAGACCATGCAGAACTAATCTAAATCCTAAAGAATTTCATCTATCTTGAATCAAATAGAAAGACAAATCCAACACAAAAAGAAAGAGTTCATAAAAATGTTAAATTTTATATACGTTAACTCAAAAAAGACTACACATTTCGTTATAAGTCGAAAATTGATTTCTGAGACTAAATTGTAAACTAGATAAACTCATCTTTAACAAAAAAAGTTTGAAAAATGTATTGTAATTACAATTAATATTTTCTAAGGCAATACGTCTAGTAAAAATTGTATTTCTATGTACGTTGATTCAAGAAAATATGAAGGAAGTCAAATTTCACAATAGAAGAAGGATGAAAGACCATGCAGAACTAATCCAAATCCTAACAAATTTCATCTATCTTGAATCAAATAGAAGGACAAAGCCAACAAAAAGAAAGAGTTCATAAAAATGTTGAATTTTATATACGTTAACTCAAAAAAGTCTACACATTTCGTTTTAAGTCGGAAATTGATTTCCGAGACTAAATTGTATACTAGATAGACTCATCTTTAACAGAAAAAGTTTGAAAAATGTATTGTAATTACAATTAATATGTTCTAAGGCAATACGTCTAGTATTAATTGCATTTCTATGTACGTTGATTCAAGAAAATATGAAGCAAGTCAAATTTCATAATAGAAGAAGGATGAAAGACCATGCAGAACTAATCCGAATCCTAACAAATTTCATCTATCTTGAATAAAATAGAAAGACAAAGCCAACACAAAAAGAAAGAGTTCATAAAAATGTTGAATTTTATATACGTTAACTCAAAAAAGTCTACACATTTCGTTATAAGTCGGAAATTGATTTCTGAGACTAAATTGTTAACTAGATAGACTCATCTTTAACAGAAAAAGTTTGAAAAATGTATTGTAATTACAATCAATATGTTCTAAGGCAATACATCTAGTAAAAATTTCAATTCTATTTACGTTGATTCAAGAAAATATGAAGGAAGTCAAATTTCACAATAGAAGAAGGATGAAAGACCATGCAGAACTAATCCAAATCCTAAAAAATTTCGTCTATCTTGAATCAAATAGAAAGACAAAGCCAACACAAAAAGAAAGAGTTCATAAAAATGTTGAATTTTATATACGTTAACTCAAAAAAGTCTACACAATTCGTTATAAGTCGGAAATTGATTTCTGAGACTAAATTGTAAACTAGATAAACTCCTCTTTAACAGAAAAAGTTTGAAAAATGTATTATAATTACAATTAATATGTTCTAAGGCAATATGTCAAGTAAAAATTTCATTTCTATGTACATTGATTCAAGAAAATATGAAGGAAGTCAAATTTCACAATAGAACAAGGATGAAAGACCATGCAGAACTAATCCAAATCCTAAAAAATTTCATGTATCTTGAATCAAATAGAAAGACAAAGCTAACACAAGAAGAAAGAGTTCATAAAAATATTGAATTTTATATAAGTTAACTCAAAAAAGTCTATACACTTCGTTATAAGTCGTAAATTGATTTCTGAGACTAAATTGTAAACTAAATAAACTCATCTTTAACAGAAAAAGTTTAAAAAATGTATTGTAATTACAATTAATATGTTTTAAGGCAATACGTCTAGTAAAAATTGCATTTCTATGTAAGTTGATTCAAGAAAATATGAAGGAAGTCAAATTTCACAATAGAAGAAAGATGAAAGTTCCTGCAGAACTAATCCAAATCCTAACAAATTTCATCTATCTTGAATCAACTAGAAAGACAAAGCCAACATAAAAAGAAAGAGTTCATAAAAAATGTTAAATTTTATATACGTTAACTCAAAAAAATCTACACATTTCGTTATAAGTCGGAAATTGATTTCTGAGACTAAATTTTAAACTAGATAAACTCCTCTTTAACACAAAAAGTTTGAAAAATGTATTGTAATTACAATTAATATGTTCTAAGGCAATACGTCTAGTAAGAATTGCATTTCTATGTAAGTTGATTCAAGAAAATATGAAGGAAGTAAAATTTCTCAATAGAAGAAAGATGAAAGGCCATGCAGAACTAATCCAAATCCTAAAAAATTTCATCTTCTTGAATCAAATAGAAAGACAAAGCCAGCATAAAAAGAAGAGTTCATATAAACGTTGAATTTTATATACGTTAACTCGAAAAAGTCTACACACTTCGTTATAAGTCGGAAGTTGATTTCTGAGGCTAAATTGTAAACTAGATAAATTCATCTTTAACAGAAAAGGTTTGAAAAATGTATTGTAATTACAATTAATATGTTCTAAGGCAATACGTCTAGTAAAAATTGCATTTCTATGTAAGTTGATTCAAGAAAATATGAAGGAAGTAAAATTTCACAGTAGAAGAAAGATGAAAGATCATGTAGAACTAATCCAAATCCTAACAAATTTCATCTATCTTGAATTAACTAGAAATACAAAGCCAACATAAAAAGAAAGAGTTCATAAAAAATGTTGAATTTCATATACGTTAACTCAAAAAAGTCTACACATTTCGTTATAAGTCGAAAGTTGATTTCTGAGACTAAATTGTAAACTAGATAAATTCATCTTTAACAGAAAAAGTTTGAAAAATGTATTGTAATTACAATTAATATGTTCTAAGGAAATACGTCTAGTAAAAATTGCATTTCTTTGTAAGTTGATTCAAGAAAATATGAAGGAAGTAAAATTTCACAATAGAAGAAAGATGAAAGATCATGCAGAACTAATCCAAATCCTAACAAATTTCATCTATCTTGAATCAACTAGAAAGACAAAGCCAACATAAAAAGAAAGAGTTCATAAAAAATGTTGAATTTTATATACGTTGACTCAAAAAAGTCTACACATTTCGTTATAAGTCGAAAGTTGATTTCTGAGACTAAATTGTAAACTAGATAAATTCATCTTTAACAGAAAAAGTTTGAAAAATGTATGGTAATTACAATTAATATGTTCTAAGGAAATACGTCTAGTAAACATTGCATTTCTTTGTAAGTTGATTCAAGAAAATATGAAGGAAGTCAAATTTCTCAATAGAAGAAAGATTAAAGGCCATGCAGAACTAATCCAAATCCTAACAAATTTCATCTTCTTGAATCAAATATAAAGACAAATCCAACACAAAAAGAAAGAGTTCATAAAAAATGTTAAATTTTATATACGTTAACTCAAAAAAATCTACACAATTCGTTATAAGTTGGAAATTGATTTCTGAGACTAAATTGTAAACTAGATAAAATCTTCTTTAACAGAAAAAGTTTGAAAAATGTATTATAATTACAATTAATATGTTCTAAGGCAATGTCTAGTAAAAATTTCATTTTTATGTACATTGATTCTAGAAAATATGAAGGAAGTCAAATTTCACAATAGAACAAGGATGAAAGACCATGCAGAACTAATCCAAATCCTAAAAAAATTCATGTATCTTGAATCAAATAGAAAGACAAAGCTAACACAAGAAGAAAGAGTTCATAAAAATATTGAATTTTATATAAGTTAACTCAAAAAATTCTATACACTTCGTTATAAGTCGTAAATTGATTTCTGAGACTAAATTGTAAACTAAATAAACTCATCTTTAACAGAAAAAGTTTAAAAAATGTATTGTAATTACAATTAATATGTTTTAAGGCAATACGTCTAGTAAAAATTGCATTTCTATGTAAGTTGATTCAAGAAAATATGAAGGAAGTCAAATTTCACAATAGAAGAAAGATGAAAGATCCTGCAGAACTAATCCAAATCCTAAAAATTTCATCTATCTTGAATCAACTAGAAAGACAAAGCCAACATAAAAAGAAAGAGTTCATAAAAAATGTTAAATTTTAGATACGTTAACTCAAAAAAATCTACACATTTCGTTATAAGTCGGAAATTGATTTTTGAGACTAAATTTTAAACTAGATAAACTCCTCTTTAACACAAAAAGTTTGAAAAATGTATTGTAATTACAATTAATATGTTCTAAGGCAATACGTCTAGTAAAAATTCCATTTCTATGTAAGTTGATTCAAGAAAATATGAAGGAAGTAAAATTTCTCAATAGAAGAAAGATGAAAAGCCATGCAGAACTATACCAAATCCTAAAAAAATTCATCTTCTTGAATCAAATAGAAAGACAAAGCCAACATAAAAAGAAAGAGTTCATATAAACGTTGAATTTTATATACGTTAACTCGAAAAAGTCTACACACTTCGTTATAAGTCAGAAGTTGATTTCTGAGACTAAATTGTAAAGTAGATAAATTCATCTTTAACAGAAAAGGTTTGAAAAATGTATTGTAATTACAATTAATATGTTCTAAGGCAATACGTCTAGTAAAAATTGCATTTCTATGTAAGTTGATTCAAGAAAATATGAAGGAAGTCAAATTTCACAATAGAAGAAAGATGAAAGATCATGCAGAACTAATCCAAATCCTAACAAATTTCATCTATCTTGAATCAACTAGATAGACAAAGCCAACATAAAAAGAAAGAGTTCATAAAAAATGTTGAATTTTATATACGTTGACTCAAAAAAGTCTACACATTTCGTTATAAGTCGAAAGTTGATTTCTGAGACTAAATTGTAAACTAGATAAATTCATCTTTAACAGAAAAGTTTGAAAAATTTATTATAATTACAATTAATATGTTCTAAGGAAATACGTCTAGTAAAAATTGCATTTCTTTGTAAGTTGATTCAAGAAAATATGAAGGAAGTCAAATTTCTCAATAGAAGAAAGATGAAAGGCCATGCAGAACTAATCCAAATCCTAACAAATTTCATCTTCTTGAATCAAATAGAAAGACAAAGCCAACATAAAAAGAAAGAGTTCATATAAATGTTGAATTTTATATAAGTTAACTCAAAAAAGTCTACACACTTCGTTATAAGTCGGAAGTTGATTTCTGAGACTAAATTGTAAACTAGATAAATTCATCTTTAACAGAAAAAGTTTGAAAAATGTATTGTAATTACAATTAATATGTTCTAAGGCAATACGTTTAGGGGATTAGTTCTGCATAAGGGAAAAAATGATAGGAGAGAGAAACTCTGGCGAAAACACTAGGTTTTAGTTTTTTTTCACGTAGGTTTCATTCACTTTGGATTCAAATATGGTAGAAGACAATCCTAGTTCATCACGGATTCAGCAACATCAATCCTTTGCAGACAAGGTAAAGGAAAAACAAACCCTAAAGCCAACATGAGTTGATATTACTAGTTTACCTAATCCTACTCTGATTGATGGAGAGCCGTCCCTTGTTATACCTGCGGACTTCTATGAAGAGGGTTGTAAACCCTTTCAACACAGCTTCATTGCAAGATTAAACTTCACAGGACTGAAGTTCTTTGAGGTGAAAACAGTTTTAATCTCTCAATGGCAGATTAACCCTAATTCTGTTAGGTTTATGACTATGGGAAAAGGTTTCTTTGTTATTATGTTACAAGATGAGTAAACTAAGGAGAGAATCAGACGTACACAGTGGTTTGTTCAACAGCATGAACTCAAGTTAATTGATTGGTACCCAGGTTTTGATCCTGATCTTCAAAAAACTTCCCATGCAAACGTTTGGGTTCACTTTCCTGGTTTACATGCAGAGCTATGGACTGAGAAGAACTTGTTATCAATGGGAAAAGTTTTAGGGACTCCAATTGTGGTTGATCAAAGAACCCTAAATCTGGAGTATGGAAACTTTTCTTCAGTTTTGGTAGATGTGGATTTTGCAAAACATATTCCAAGTAGAATTAAGATAACAGCTGGGGGGAGGACGTTTTGGCAATACTTGGATATCCCAAAATCACCTAAATTTTGTATTAAGTGCTGCATAATTGGTCATAATGATGATGAATGTAGAAGACAACCAAAGAATGATGAGAAATCATCTAAGGCTGATGCGAAAGGGGAGTGGCAGAATGTGCGTAATAGGAGAAACCGTAAGGGAGGTGCTGGAGAGGATGCAAACGCTGTTGCTGTAGGTGTTGGCGCTGCTGTAGGTGGTGTGAACGTTGGTGCTGTTGTGGTTAATGAGGTTGTTAAGGGTGCTGGTGATAATGTGGATGATGCTCTTGCTGTAGGGCATGGTGTAGATGTGGTGAATGGGGTGGTTGAAGTTGGTTTAGAGAATGAAGTAGCGTCTACTGAATCCAATCTCCATGCAGCGTCTGAAGCTTTTGAGAAGGCTAAGAAGGCGTTAGCTTTGAAGAAGCCTGGTGGGTCAATGGTTGAAATTGCAACCTCATCTAAGTCATCTAAGAGTGGTGAATTGGCAAGAACTAATCACTCTAGTGATAGGAATGAGGCTAGTTCTTCTTTTATGCCGGTTGAGGCTGGTAATAAGTCTTTGCAGGACAGGGTGGTTGATAATATTGAGGATATCTCAAGCTACAGAGCTGTTGCTGAAGCTTCTATTGTGGTTTCTCCTAATAAGTTCAATGTCTTGAATGATGAGTTGGGTGTTGATAATGATGATGCTGAACACTATTCGGGAGGGGGTTCGGATGCTGCTGAAAACTCTTCTGGAGGTAGTTCGGATGAAGAGTTGACGCCTGAGAAAGCTTCATCAGGTGTTAAGGGTGTTAAGTGGGCGTAAATACCAGTGGATATGCCAAAGAAAAGTAGGAAACCAAGCAGGGTTTTGCTTACAAGTTCTAGTTCTTCTCAACAACGTTTTAGTGATTCCAAATCAGATTCGGATTCTGAAGTGAATGCTTTGGGAAACCTAGTTAGAAAGGGTGTCTCACCTGTTTTACAAAGTAGGATTCCTAGCAAGGTTCCACAAGCTATTCATAAATATAAGAAGAGTGTTTCCTGATGAGAGTTCTCTATTGGAATATTAATGGGGTGGCGAAGGTGGAAGCGGGTAGTAAGTTACGTAAGTTGGTGCATGAGTTCAAGCCGGTTGTACTTTGTATTGCTGAGCCTAAGATTCGTTACACTGACAATGTTATGATAAGGTTAAATTTGGCTGGTTATAATAAAAAGGTAATTCATAATTCTACTTCTAGTTCTTTGGGTAATTTGTGGATTCTTTGGGATGATTGTATTGAGGAGCCGGTGGTGATTAATATGTCTAGGAAGGCCATTACGGTTAAAACGGAGGGGGTATTTATCTCTTTTGTTCATGCTAGTTATATTCAAGTTTTTCGAAGGAGGCTTTGGAGTCAACTTGCTGCTGTTGACGCAACTACTCCTTGGTTGGTTATGGGGGATTTCAATTGTGTTCTTCGTCAAGACGAAAACAAAGGGGGTAGGGTAACTCGTATCTCTTGTATTAATGAGTTTTCTGATTGGATGGAGGATAATAACTTGTTTGAAGATGATTCGTTGGGGTCTAAGTTTACTTGGACCAATGGTCAGGCTGGTGTTGGTAGAATTATTAGTAAGTTGGATCGTGCAATTATTAATAAACCTTGGTTGTCTAAGTTTTCGAATTGGCGGTGTAAAGCTCTTCCTAGGGAAGTTTCTGACCATTCGACTCTTATTGGTTTTCCTTTTTGTGATTCTCGGCCTAGACGTTCTCCTTTTCGTATTCAGAAGATGTGGTTTTCCCATCCGGATTTTTTGAAGATGGTGGAGATATCTTGGATGGCGCCGGTGTATGGTAATCATGGTTTTATCTTTCCTTTCAAATTGAAGCGGTTGAAGGAGGCTATCAAGTTATGGAATCAATCTTTTTTTGGCAATGTCAATGCTAGATTAAAGCAAGCAACTCGTAAGTTTGAGGTAGCTAGTAGGAATTCAGATGATGATCCTTTTGATGTTTCTAAACTTAATAATATGAAGGATGCTCTTGTTGAGGTTCAAGATATTCAAAGGCAGCAGAATATTATGTTAAAGCAAAAATCTAGAAATAAGTGGTTGTTGGAGGGTTCTAGTAACACTTATTTCTTTCACAACTCTATTAAAATTCGTAGAAGTGCTAATACAATCTCGGAGCCGGTTGCTGAAGATGGGAGTACTATTACCGATCCGGTTCATCTTAGTTCTCATGTGGTTTCTTATTATCAGGCTAAATTCAATGGTGAGGATAGTCAGGTTAGTGAAACTCTTTTTGATTATGATCATGATTCTATTACTGAGGAAGAGTCGCATATGTTGGATGCTATTCCTACTTGTGATGAGATTAAACAGGCGGTTTTTGATTTGGGAGCTGATAGTGCGCATGGTCCTGATGGTTTCTCGGGGTGTTTTTATAGACATTGTTGGGAGATTATTCATAGGGATTTGATTTTAGCGGTTACTTATTGCTGGTTTTCTAAAACCATTCCTAATGGGGTTAATTCTAGTCTTATTCTTTTGCTTGCAAAGGTTAGGGGAGCTACTAGTTTGAAGAACTTTAGGCCGATTGGTTTAAGTAATTTCTTCTTTAATATTTTTACTAGAATCTTGGCTACGAGGCTTGGTAGGGTGTTGGGTAAGTTGGTGTCTGAAGAGCAAGTGTCTTTCATGAAGGGAAGGAATATCCATGAGAATATTAGTTTAGCTTCGGAGATGGTGAATGAATTGCACATCAAAAGGAAGGACGGTAATTTGGGTTTGAAGCTTGATATCTCTCAGGCTTTTGATACTGTGAGCTGGTCTTTTGTTCTTGAAGTTTTTAGAAGGTATGGTTTTTCTGAAGATTGGTGCTCTTGGATTTGGAAAATTCTAAATTCGGCGCGTATTTCTATTCTTGTTAATGGTAGTCCGGAGGGTTACTTCAAGATTAATAGGGGTTTACGTCAGGGGGACCCTCTTTCTCCTCTTATTTTTGTTTTGATTGAGGATGTGCTTAGCCGCAACATCACTAAACTCTTTCAGACTAAGGATATGTCTTATATGGTTAAGCGAAAGGGTATTGCTCCAACTCATTTATTTTTTGCTGATGATATTATGATTTTTTGCAAGGGAAATATGAAGAGTGTGAAGAATTTGGTGAAACTTTTGGAGAATTACCAGCAAGCATCAGGCCAGAGGGTTTGTAGGGAGAAGAGCAAGATTTACTTTGGTGGTGGGACTTTGATTAGGCGTCAGACCATTGCTACATTCTTGGGTATGGCAATTTCTAACTTTCCTGATAGGTATTTGGGAGTTAAGGTGATGCCGGGAGTGGTAAAGTATAGTCACATCAGCAACGTTGTTGATAAGTTGAGGGATCAACTTTCGGTTCTGAAAGGTAAGATGTTATCTTTTCAAGATAGAGTTGTGCTTGTTAAGAATGTTCTTTCGAGCTATTCCATTCATAACATGGCTGTGTACAAATGGCCGGTAAAATTCACTCTTCAATGTGAGCGTGTGATTCGTAATTTTCCGTGGTCGGGTGATTCTAATCTTTCTAGAGCTTTTGTAGTAGGTTTTGATAAGATTTGTAGTCCTTTAAAGGAAGGTGTTCTTGGGATCACTAGCCTAAGGACTATGAATAAAGCTTTGCTGATGAAATTATGGTGGTCTATAAAATCTTCTCGTAAGAGGTGCGCTCGGTTTTTGGAAGCCAAATTCACTTGTAGGGATGGTCGTATTAAGATGGCGGGGGTGAAATCTTCTATTCTTCCTGGTCTTCGTTGGGTTCATAAGGAGATGGTGAATAACAGGAAGTGTTTTATTGGTGATGGTAGGGATACTTCTTTATTCTTTGATATTTGGTATGGAAATACAACCTTAGCTAATGTTTTAAATCGCACGAACTTAGACAGATCAGCTCGTGTATGTGATATTATTGTGCAAGGTGATTGGCAGATTCAAGGAGTTCATTTGCAGCTCCTATTAAGTGCTGGTGTGGTGCAACAAGATTTACCAAAAATTCATATGGGAGTGGATAGGCGTATTTGGATGCCTGATTTACATGGTAAATTTTCTGTCAAGGCGGCAAGGGAGTTGATTAGGAAGAAATATCCTATTTTGAGGGAGGCGGGGCTGTTATGGAAGAGGGTAGTGCATCCTTCATTGGCGGCTCAGAACTGGAAGTTTATTCGTGGTGCATGTGCAACTCTTGATAAGGTACGCAGCAGATTCAAATTTCAACTTGCATCTAAATGTAGTGTGTGTCAGATTGAGGAGGAGTCTCTCCAACATATTCTTTGGAGCTGTAATTTTGCGCGTCAAGCTTGGGAGTGGATTGAAGGTATTTTCAAAATTAAACCTCATTATGATATTATTTCTTCTTACCAAGAGGCAAAAAATCATAGTGGTATTGTTAAGGATTTGTGGTTGGTAGTGAATTTGGTTGTGCGTTCAGAATTATGGTTCACTAGAAACAAAAAGGTGTATGAAAAGAAGAACCCTTGTTGGTCTTTATTTCTAAAACGTGTTTTTAATTTATTGCAAGAATATTCAGTTCATATGAAGAGTTATATGCATAATTCTTTGGAAGACTTGAGAATTCTGGAGTTTTTTCGAGTTCGGCATAGAAAGGTGAAGTTTACTGATCCCAAGGAGTGTTTTTGGGTTCCTCCTAATACTAATGAATTTCTTTTGTGCACGGATGGTGCCTCAAGAGGTAATCCAGGGGTGGCGGGAGCTGGTGTTGTTGCAAGGAATGCGAATTGTGAAGTGGTTGGTGCAATGTGTATTGGCTTGGGAGTTACTTCTAATTATTTGGCTGAATTGTATGGTATTATTGTGGGTATGGAGTGGGCAGTTCAGTGGGGATATGCTTGCATTGTTATTAGATCAGATTCTACAAGTGTGTTGAAGGCGTTGGAAGAAGATAACGTTCCTTGGTTTGCTAGGCAAAGATGGATGGAGGTAAAAGGTTTATATGGTTCAATTCGTTTTAAACATTCCTTTAGAGAGGCAAACTTTGAGGCTGATGCTATGGCAAAACGTGGTTGCTTGTTAGAGGATGGGGTTGGTTTTCACTTTGAAGGTCGGCCAGTTTTCATAAGTTCAATTGAATCTCCAAATGTAATTTATTATCGTTTTAAATAGGTTTTAGGAGTTTTTGGGGTCACTCTGATCTCTTTTCTCCTATTCCTATCTTGTAAATATCTTTTTTACCAATATAATTTTTTGACTTAGCAAAAAAAAAGCAATACGTCTAATAAAAATTGCATTTCTATGTAAGTTGATTCAAGAAAATATGAAGGAAGTCAAATTTCTCAATAGAAGAAAGATGAAAGGCCATGCAGAACTAATCCAAATTCTAACAAATTTCATCTTCTTGAATCAAATAGAAAGACAAAGCCAACATAAAAAGAAAGAGTTCATATAAATGTTGAATTTTATATACGTTAACTCAAAAAAGTCTACATTTTTCGTTATAAGTCGGAAATTGATTCCTGAGACTAAATTGTAAACTAGATAAACTCATCTTTAACAGAAAAAGTTTGAAAAATGTATTGTAATGACAATTAATATGTTCTAAGGCAATTGCATTTCTATGTACGTTGATTCAAGAAAATATGAAGGAAGTCAAATTTCACAATAGAACAATGATGAAAGACCATGCAGAACTAATCCAAATCCTAACAAATTTCATCTATCTTGAATCAAATAGAAAGACAAAGCCAACACAAAAAGAAATAGTTCATAAAAATGTTGAATTTTATATACGTTAACTCAAAAAAGTCTACACATTTCGATATAAGTCGGAAATTGATTTTTGAGACTAAATTTTAAACTAGATAAACTCCTCTTTAACAGAAAAAGTTTGAAAAATGTATTGTAATTACAATTAATATGTTCTAAGGCAATATGTCTAGTAAAAATTGCATTTCTATGTACGTTGATCAAGAAAATATGAAGGAAGTCAAATTTCACAATAGAACAAGGATTAAAGACCATGCAGAACTAATCCAAATCCTAACAAATTTCATCTATCTTGAATCAAATAGAAAGACAAAGCTAACACAAAAAGAAAGAGTTCATAAAAATGTTGAATTTTATATACGTTATATCAAGAAAGAGTTCACATTTCATTATAAGTCGGAAATTGATTTCTGAGACTAAATTGTAAACTCGATAAACTCATCTTTAACAGAAAAAGTTTAAAAAATGTATTGTAATTACAATTAATATGTTTTAAGGAAATACGTCTAGTAAAAATTGCATTTCTATGTAAGTTGATTCAAGAAAATATGAAGGAAGTCAAATTTCACAATAGAAGAAAGATGAAAGATCATGCAGAACTAATCCAAATCCTAACAAATTTCATCTATCTTGAATCAACTAGAAAGACAAAGCCAACATAAAAAGAAAGAGTTCATAAAAAATGTTGAATTTTATATACGTTAACTCAAAAAAGTCTACACATTTCGTTATAAGTCGGAAATTGACTTCTGAGACTAAATTTTAAACTAGATAAACTCCTCTTTAACAGAAAAAGTTTGAAAAATGTATTGTAATTACAATAAATATGTTCTAAGGCAATACGTCTAGTAAATATTGCATTTCTATGCAAGTTGATTCAAGAAAATATGAAGGAAGTCAAATTTGTCAATAGAAGAAAGATGAAAGGCCATGCAGAACTAATCCAAATCCTAACAAATTTCATCTTCTTGAATCAAATAGAAAGACAAAGCCAACATAAAAATAAAGAGTTCATATAAATGTTGAATTTTATATACGTTAACTCAAAAAAGTCTACACTCTTCGTTATAAGTCGGAAGTTGATTTCTGAGACTAAATTGTAAACTAGATAAACTCCTCTTTAACAGAAAAAGTTTGAAAAATATATTGTAAATACAATTAATATGTTCTAAGGCAATACGTCTAGTAAAAATTGCATTTCTATGTAAGTTGATTCAAGAAAATATGAAGGAAGTCAAATTTCTCAATAGAAGAGAGATAAAAGGCCATGCAGAACTAATCCAAATCCTAACAAATTTCATCTTGTTGAATCAAATAGAAAGACAAAGCCAACATAAAAAGAAAGAGTTCATATAAATGTTGAATTTTATATACGTTAACTCAAAAAAGTCTACGTGTTTCGTTATAAGTCGGAAATTTATTCCTGAGACTCAATTGTAAACTAGATAAACTCATCTTTAACAGAAAAAGTTTGAAAAATGTATTGTAATGACAATTAATATGTTCTAAGGCAATATGTCTAGTAAAAATTGCATTTCTATGTACATTGATTCAAGAAAATATGAAGGAAGTCAAATTTCACAATAGAACAAGGATGAAAGACCATGCAGAACTAATTCAAATCCTAACAAATTTCATCTATCTTGAATCAAATAGAAAGACAAAGCTAACACAAAAAGAAAGAGTTCATAAAAATGTTGAATTTTATATACGTTAACTCCAGAAAGAATTCACATTTCATTATAAGTCGGAAATTGATTTCTGAGACTAAATTGTAAACTAGATAAACTCATCTTTAACTGAAAAAGTTTAAAAAATGTATTGTAATTACAATTAATATGTTCTAAGGCAATATGTCTAGTAAAAATTGCATTTCTATGTACATTGATTCAAGAAAATATGAAGGAAGTCAAATTTCACAATAGAACAAGGATGAAAGACCATGCAGAACTAATCCAAATCCTAACAAATTTCATCTTGTTGAATCAAATAGAAAGACAAATCCAACATAAAAAGAAAGAGTTCATATAAATGTTGAATTTTATATACGTTAACTCAAAAAAGTCTACACGTTTCGTTATAGGTCGGAAATTGAATTCTGAGACTAAATTGTAAACTAGATAAACTCATCTTTAACAGAAAAAGTTTGAAAAATGTATTGTAATGACAATTAATATGTTCTAAGGAAATATGTCTGGTAAAAATTTCATTTCTATGTACGTTGATTCAAGAAAATACGAAGGAAGTCAAATTTCACAATAGAACAAGGATGAAAGACCATGCAGAACTAATCCAAATCCTAACAAATTTCATCTATCTTCAATCAAATAAAAAGACAAAGCCAACACAAAAAGAAAGAGTTCATAAAAATGTTGAATTTTATATACGTTAACTCAAAAAATTCTACACATTTCGTTATAAGTCGGAAATTGATTTCTGAGACTAAATTGTAAACTAGATAAACTCCTCTTTAACAGAAAAAGTTTGAAAAATGTATTGTAATTACAATTAATATGTTCTAAGGAAATATGTCTAGTAAAAATTGCATTTCTATGTACATTGATTCAAGAAAATATGAAGGAAGTCAAATTTCACAATAGAACAAGGATGAAAGACCATGCAGAACTAATTCAAATCCTTACAAATTTCATCTATCTTGAATCAAATAGAAAGACAAAGCTAACACAAAAAGAAAGAGTTCATAAAAATGTTGAATTTTATATACGTTAACTCCAGAAAGAATTCACATTTCATTATAAGTCGGAAATTGATTTCTGAGACTAAATTGTAAACTAGATAAACTCATCTTTAACTGAAAAAGTTTAAAAAATGTATTGTAATTACAATTAATATGTTCTAAGGCAATATGTCTAGTAAAAATTGCATTTCTATGTACATTGATTCAAGAAAATATGAAGGAAGTCAAATTTCACAATAGAACAAGGATGAAAGACCATGCAGAACTAATCCAAATCCTAACAAATTTCATCTTGTTGAATCAAATAGAAAGACAAAGCCAACATAAAAAGAAAGAGTTCATATAAATGTTGAATTTTATATACGTTAACTCAAAAAAGTCTACACACTTCGTTATAAGTCGGAAGTTGATTTCTGAGACTAAATTGTAAACTAGATAAATTTACTTTAACAGAAAAAGTTTGAAAAATGTATTGTAATTACAATTAATATGTTCTAAGGCAATTTGTCTAGTAAAAATTGCATTTCTATGTACGTTGATTCAAGAAAATATGAAGGAAGTCAAATTTCTCAATAGAAGCAAGATTAAAGGCCATGCAGAACTAATCCAAATCCTAACAAATTTCATCTATGTTGAATCAAATAGAAAGACAAATCCAACATAAAAAGAAAGAGTTCATATAAATGTTGAATTTTATATACGTTAACTCAAAAAAGTATACACGTTTCGTTATAAGTCGGAAATTGAATTCTGAGACTAAATTGTAAACTAGATAAACTCATCTTTAACAGAAAAAGTTTGAAAAATGTATTGTAATGACAATTAATATGTTCTAAGGAAATATGTCTTGTAAAAATTTCATTTCTATGTACGTTGATTCAAGAAAATACGAAGGAAGTCAAATTTCACAATAGAACAAGGATGAAAGACCATGCAGAACTAATCCAAATCCTAACAAATTTCATCTATCTTCAATCAAATAAAAAGACAAAGCCAACACAAAAAGAAAGAGTTCATAAAAATGTTGAATTTTATATACGTTAACTCAAAAAATTCTACACATTTCGTTATAAGTCGGAAATTGATTTCTGAGACTAAATTGTAAACTAGATAAAATCCTCTTTAACAGAAAAAGTTTGAAAAATGTATTGTAATTACAATTAATATGTTCTAAGGCAATATGTCTAGTAAAAATTGCATTTCTATGTACATTGATTCAAGAAAATATGAAGGAAGTCAAATTTCACAATAGAATAAGGATGAAAGACCATGCAGAACTAATTCAAATCCTAACAAATTTCATCTATCTTGAATCAAATAGAAATACAAAGCTAACACAAAAAGAAAGAGTTCATAAAAATGTTGAATTTTATATACGTTAACTCAAGAAAGAGTTCACATTTCATTATAAGTCGGAAATTGATTTCTGAGACTAAATTGTAAACTAGATAAACTCATCTTTAACAGAAAAAGTTTAAAAAATGTATTGTAATTATAATTAATATGTTTTAAGGCAAGACATCGCACAGATGGTCGAAGGAGAAGTGAAGAAGGAGGACGTCGTGCGTTCGATTCTCACCCTACTCATGTTTCTAACCTAGCAAAAAAAAAAAGCAATACGTCTGGTAAAAATTGCATTTCTATGTAAGTTGATTCAAAAAAATATGAAAGAAGTCAAATTTCACAATAGAAGAAAGATGAAAGGTCATGCAGAGCTAATCCAAATCCTAACAAATTTCATCTATCTTGAATCAACTAGAAAGACAAAGCCAACATAAAAAGAAAGAGTTCATAAAAAATGTTGAATTTTATATACCCTAACTCAAAAAAGTCTACACATTTCGTTATAAGTCGGAAATTGATTTCCGAGAATAAATTTTAAACTAGATAAACTCCTCTTTAACAGAAAAAGTTTGAAAAATATATTGTAATTACAATTAATATGTTCTAAGGCAATACGTCTAGTAAAAATTGCATTTCTATGTAAGTTGATTCAAGAAAATATGAAGGAAGTCAAATTTCTCAATTGAAGAAAGATGAAAGGCCATGCAGAACTAATCCAAATCCTAATAAATTTCATCTATCTTGAATCAAATAAAAAGACAAAGCCAACACAAAAAGAAAGAGTTCATAAAAATGTTGAATTTTATATACGTTAACTCCAGAAAGAATTCACATTTCATTATAAGTCGGAAATTGATTTCTGAGACTAAATTGTAAACTAGATAAACTCATCTTTAACTGAAAAAGTTTAAAAAATGTATTGTAATTACAATTAATATGTTCTAAGGCAATATGTCTAGTAAAAATTGCATTTCTATGTACATTGATTCAAGAAAATATGAAGGAAGTCAAATTTCACAATAGAACAAGGATGAAAGACCATGCAGAACTAATCCAAATCCTAACAAATTTCATCTTGTTGAATCAAATAGAAAGACAAAGCCAACATAAAAAGAAAGAGTTCATATAAATGTTGAATTTTATATACGTTAACTCAAAAAAGTCTACACACTTCGTTATAAGTCTGAAGTTGATTTCTGAGACTAAATTGTAAACTAGATAAATTTACTTTAACAGAAAAAGTTTGAAAAATGTATTGTAATTACAATTAATATGTTCTAAGGCAATTTGTCTAGTAAGAATTGCATTTCTATGTACGTTGATTCAAGAAAATATGAAGGAAGTCAAATTTCTCAATAGAAGCAAGATTAAAGGCCATGAAGAACTAATCCAAATCCTAACAAATTTCATCTATGTTGAATCAAATAGAAAGACAAATCTAACATAAAAAGAAAGAGTTCATATAAATGTTGAATTTTATATACGTTAACTCAAAAAAGTCTACACGTTTCGTTATAGGTCGGAAATTGAATTCTGAGACTAAATTGTAAACTAGATAAACTCATCTTTAACAGAAAAAGTTTGAAAAATGTATTTTAATGACAATTAATATGTTCTAAGGAAATATGTCTGGTAAAAATTTCATTTCTATGTACGTTGATTCAAGAAAATACGAAGGAAGTCAAATTTCACAATAGAACAAGGATGAAAGACCATGCAGAACTAATCCAAATCCTAACAAATTTCATCTATCTTCAATCAAATAAAAAGACAAAGCCAACACAAAAAGAAAGAGTTCATAAAAATGTTGAATTTTATATACGTTAACTCAAAAAATTCTACACATTTCGTTATAAGTCGGAAATTGATTTCTGAGACTAAATTGTAAACTAGATAAACTCCTCTTTAACAGAAAAAGTTTGAAAAATGTATTGTAATTACAATTAATATGTTCTAAGGCAATATGTCTAGTAAAAATTGCATTTCTATGTACATTGATTCAAGAAAATATGAAGGAAGTCAAATTTCACAATAGAATAAGGATGAAAGACCATGCAGAACTAATTCAAATCCTAACAAATTTCATCTATCTTGAATCAAATAGAAATACAAAGCTAACACAAAAAGAAAGAGTTCATAAAAATGTTGAATTTTATATACGTTAACTCAAGAAAGAGTTCACATTTCATTATAAGTCGGAAATTGATTTCTGAGACTAAATTGTAAACTAGATAAACTCATCTTTAACAGAAAAAGTTTAAAAAATGTATTGTAATTATAATTAATATGTTTTAAGGCAAGACATCGCACAGATGGTCGAAGGAGAAGTGAAGAAGGAGGACGTCGTGCGTTCGATTCTCACTCTACTCATGTTTCTAACCTAGCAAAAAAAAAAGCAATACGTCTGGTAAAAATTGCATTTCTATGTAAGTTGATTCAAAAAAATATGAAAGAAGTCAAATTTCACAATAGAAGAAAGATGAAAGGTCATGCAGAGCTAATCCAAATCCTAACAAATTTCATCTATCTTGAATCAACTAGAAAGACAAAGCCAACATAAAAAGAAAGAGTTCATAAAAAATGTTGAATTTTATATACCCTAACTCAAAAAAGTCTACACATTTCGTTATAAGTCGGAAATTGATTTCCGAGAATAAATTTTAAACTAGATAAACTCCTCTTTAACAGAAAAAGTTTGAAAAATATATTGTAATTACAATTAATATGTTCTAAGGCAATACGTCTAGTAAAAATTGCATTTCTATGTAAGTTGATTCAAGAAAATATGAAGGAAGTCAAATTTCTCAATAGAAGAAAGATGAAAGGCCATGCAGAACTAATCCGAATCCTAACAAATTTCATCTTGTTGAATCAAATAGAAAGACAAAGCCAACATAAAAAGAAAGAGTTCATATAAATGTTGAATTTTATATACGTTAACTCAAAAAATTCTACGTGTTTCGTTATAAGTCGGAAATTTATTCCTGAGACTCAATTGTAAACTAGATAAACTCATCTTTAACAGAAAAAGTTTGAAAAATGTATTGTAATGACAATTAATATGTTCTAAGGATATATGTCTAGTAAAAATTGCATTTCTATGTACGTTGATTCAAGAAAATATGAAGGAAGTCAAATTTCACAATAGAAGAATGATGAAAGACCATGCAGAACTAATCCTAATCCTAACAAATTTCATCTATCTTGAATCAAATAGAAAGACAAAGCCAACACAAAAAGAAAGAGTTCATAAAAATGTGGAATTTTATATACGTTAACTCAAAAAAGTCTACACATTTCGTTATAAGTCTGAAATTGATTTCTGAGACTAAATTTTAAACTAGATAAACTCCTCTTTAACAGAAAAAGTTTGAAAAATGTATTGTAATTACAATTAATATGTTCTAAGGCAATATGTCTAGTAAAAATTGCATTTCTATGTACATTGATTCAAGAAAATATGAAGGAAGTCAAATTTCACAATAGAACAAGGATGAAAGACCATGCAGAACTAATCCAAATCCTAACAAATTTCATCTTGTTGAATCAAATAGAAAGACAAAGCCAACATAAAAAGAAAGAGTTCATATAAATGTTGAATTTTATATACGTTAACTCAAAAAAGTCTACACACTTCGTTATAAGTCGGAAGTTGATTTCTGAGACTAAATTGTAAACTAGATAAATTTACTTTAACAGAAAAAGTTTGAAAAATGTATTGTAATTACAATTAATATGTTCTAAGGCAATTTGTCTAGTAAGAATTGCATTTCTATGTACGTTGATTCAAGAAAATATGAAGGAAGTCAAATTTCTCAATAGAAGCAAGATTAAAGGCCATGCAGAACTAATCCAAATCCTAACAAATTTCATCTATGTTGAATCAAATAGAAAGACAAATCCAACATAAAAAGAAATAGTTCATATAAATGTTGAATTTTATATACGTTAACTCAAAAAAGTCTACACGTTTCGTTATAGGTCGGAAATTGAATTCTGAGACTAAATTGTAAACTAAATAAACTCATCTTTAACACAAAAAGTTTGAAAAATGTATTGTAATGACAATTAATATGTTCTAAGGAAATATGTCTGGTAAAATTTTCATTTCTATGTACGTTGATTCAAGAAAATACGAAGGAAGTCAAATTTCACAATAGAACAAGGATGAAAGTCCATGCAGAACTAATCCAAATCCTAACAAATTTAATCTATCTTCAATCAAATAAAAAGACAAAGCCAACACAAAAAGAAAGAGTTCATAAAAATGTTGAATTTTATATACGTTAACTCAAAAAATTCTACACATTTCGTTATAAGTCGGAAATTGATTTCTTAGTCTAAATTGTAAACTAGATAAACTCCTCTTTAACATAAAAAGTTTGAAAAATGTATTGTAATTACAATTAATATGTTCTAAGGCAATATGTCTAGTAAAAATTGCATTTCTATGTACATTGATTCAAGAAAATATGAAGGAAGTCAAATTTCACAATAGAACAAGGATGAAAGACCATGCAGAACTAATTCAAATCCTAACAAATTTCATCTATCTTGAATCAAATAGAAAGACAAAGCTAACACAAAAAGAAAGAGTTCATAAAAATGTTGAATTTTATATACGTTAACTCCAGAAAGAATTCACATTTCATTATAAGTCGGAAATTGATTTCTGAGACTAAATTGTAAACTAGATAAACTCATCTTTAACTGAAAAAGTTTAAAAAATGTATTGTAATTACAATTAATATGTTCTAAGGCAATATGTCTAGTAAAAATTGCATTTCTATGTACATTGATTCAAGAAAATATGAAGGAAGTCAAATTTCACAATAGAACAAGGATGAAAGACCATGCAGAACTAATCCAAATCCTAACAAATTTCATCTTGTTGAATCAAATAGAAAGACAAATCCAACATAAAAAGAAAGAGTTCATATAAATGTTGAATTTTATATACGTTAACTCAAAAAAGTCTACACGTTTCGTTATAGGTCGGAAATTGAATTCTGAGACTAAATTGTAAACTAGATAAACTCATCTTTAACAGAAAAAGTTTGAAAAATGTATTGTAATGACAATTAATATGTTCTAAGGAAATATGTCTGGTAAAAATTTCATTTCTATGTACGTTGATTCAAGAAAATACGAAGGAAGTCAAATTTCACAATAGAACAAGGATGAAAGACCATGCAGAACTAATCCAAATCCTAACAAATTTCATCTATCTTCAATCAAATAAAAAGACAAAGCCAACACAAAAAGAAAGAGTTCATAAAAATGTTGAATTTTATATACGTTAACTCAAAAAATTCTACACATTTCGTTATAAGTCGGAAATTGATTTCTGAGACTAAATTGTAAACTAGATAAACTCCTCTTTAACAGAAAAAGTTTGAAAAATGTATTGTAATTACAATTAATATGTTCTAAGGCAATATGTCTAGTAAAAATTTCATTTCTATGTACATTGATTCAAGAAAATATGAAGGAAGTCAAATTTCACAATAGAACAAGGATGAAAGACCATGCAGAACTAATCCAAATCCTAACAAATTTCATCTATCTTGAATCAAATAGAAAGACAAAGCTAACACAAAAAGAAAGAGTTCATAAAAATGTTGAATTTTATATACGTTAACTCAAGAAAGAATTCACATTTCCTTATAAGTCGGAAATTGATTTCTGAGACTAAATTGTAAACTAGATAAACTCATCTTTAACAGAAAAAACTTAAAAAATGTATTGTAATTACAATTAATATGTTTTAAGGAAATACGTCTAGTAAAAATTGCATTTCTATGTAAGTTGATTCAAGAAAATATGAAGGAAGTCAAATTTCACAATAGAAGAAAGATGAAAGATCATGCAGAACTAATCCAAATCCTAACAAATTTCATCTATCTTGAATCAAATAGAAAGACAAACCTAACACAAAAAGAAAGAGTTCATAAAAATGTTGAATTTTATATACGTTAACTCAAGAACGAGTTCACATTTCATTATAAGTCGGAAATTGATTTCTGAGACTAAATTGTAAACTAGATAAACTCATCTTGAACTAAGAAAGTTTAAAAAATGTATTGTAATTACAATTAATATGTTTTAAGGGAATACGTCTAGTAAAAATTGCATTTTTATGTAAGTTGATTCAAGAAAATATGAAGGAAGTCAAATTTCACAATAGAAGAAAGATGAAAGATCATTCAGAACTAATCCAAATCCTAACAAATTTCATCTATCTTGAATCAACTAGAAAGACAAAGCCAACATAAAAAGAAAGAGTTCATAAAAAATGTTGAATTTTATATACGTTAACTCAAAAAAGTCTACACATTTCGTTATAAGTCGGAAATTGATTTCTGAGACTAAATTTTAAACTAGATAAACTCCTCTTTAACAGAAAAAGTTTGAAAAATGTATTGTAATTACAATTAACATGTTCTAAGGAAATATGTCTAGTAAAAATTGCATTTCTATGTACGTTGATTCAAGAAAATATGAAGGAAGTCAAATTTCACAATAGAACAAGGATGAAAGACCATGCAGAACTAATCCAAATCCTAACAAATTTCATCTATCTTGAATCAAATAGAAAGACAAAGCCAACACAAAAAGAAAGAGTTCATATAAATGTTGAATTTTATATACGTTAACTCAAAAAAGTCTACACATTTAGTTATAAGTCGGAAATTGATTTCTGAGACTAAATTTTAAACTAGATAAACTCCTCTTTAACACAAAAAGTTTGAAAAATGTATTGTAATTACAATTAATATGTTCTAAGGTAATACGTCTAGTAAAAATTGCATTTCTATGTAATTTGATTCAAGAAAATATGAAGGAAGTCAAATTTCTCAATAGAAGAAAGATGAAAGACCATGCAGAACTAATCCAAATCCTAACAAATTTCATCTTCTTGAATCAAATAGAAAGACAAAGGCAACATAAAAACAAATAGTTCATATAAATGTTGAATTTTATATACGTTAACTCAAAAAAGTCTACACATTTCGTTATAAGTCGGAAATTAATTCCTGAGACTAAATTGTAAACTAGATAAACTCATCTTTAACAGAAAAAGTTTGAAAAATGTATTGTAATGACAATTAATATGTTCTAAGGCAATACGTCTAGTAAAAATTGCATTTCTATGTAAGTTGATTCAAGAAAATATGAAGGAAGTCAAATTTCTCAATAGAAGAAAGATGAAAGGCCATGCAGAACTAATCCAAATCCTAACAAATTTCATCTTCTTGAATCAAATAGAAAGAAAAAGCCAACATAAAAAGAAAGAGTTCATATAAATGTTGAATTTTATATACGTTAACTCAAAAAAGTCTACACACTTCGTTATAAGTCGGAAATTGATTCCTGAGACTAAATTGTAAACTAGATAAACTCATCTTTAACATAAAAAGTTTGAAAAATGTATTGTAATGACAATTAATATGTTATAATGCAATATGTCTAGTAAAAATTGCATTTCTATGTACGTTGATTCAAGAAAATATGAAGGAAGTCAAATTTCACAATAGAACAATGATGAAAGACCATGCAGAACTAATTTAAATCCTAACAAATTTCATCTATCTTGAATCAAATAGAAAGACAAATCCAACACAAAAAGAAAGAGTTCATAAAAATGTTGAATTTTATATACGTTAACTCAAAAAAGTCTACACGTTTCGTTATAAGTCGGAAATTCATTTCTGAGACTAAATTGTAAACTAGATAAACTCCTCTTTAACAGAAAAAGTTTGAAAAATGTATTGTAATTACAATTAATATGTTCTAAGGCAATATGTCTAGTAAAAATTGCATTTCTATGTACATTGATTCAAGAAAATATGAAGGAAGTCAAATTTCACAATAGAACAAGGATGAAAGACCATGTAGAACTAATCCAAATCCTAACAAATTTCATCTATCTTGAATCAAATAGAAAGGCAAAGCTAACACAAGAAGAAAGAGTTCATAAAAATATTGAATTTTATATATGTTAACTCAAAAAAGTCTACACACTTCGTTATAAGTCGGAAATTGATTTCTGAGACTAAATTGTAAACTAAATAAACTCATCTTTAATAGAAAAAGTTTGAAAAATGTATTGTAATGACAATTAATATGTTCTAAGGCAATTGCATTTCTATGTACGTTGATTCAAGAAAATATGAAGGAAGTCAAATTTCACAATAGAACAATGATGAAAGACCATGCAGAACTAATCCAAATCCTAACAAATTTCATCTATCTTGAATCAAATAGAAAGACAAAGCCAACACAAAAAGAAATAGTTCATAAAAATGTGGAATTTTATATACGTTAACTCAAAAAAGTCTACACATTTCGATATAAGTCGGAAATTGATTTTTGAGACTAAATTTTAAAACTAGATAAACTCTTCTTTAACAGAAAAAGTTTGAAAAATGTATTGTAATTACAATAAATATGTTCTAAGGGAATACGTCTAGTAAAAATTGCATTTCTATGTAAGTTGATTCAAGAAAATATGAAGGAAGTCAAATTTCTCAATAGAAGAAGGATGAAAGGCCATGCAGAACTTATCCAAATCCTAACAAATTTCATCTTCTTGAATCAAATAGAAAGACAAAGCCGACATAAAAAGAAAGAGTTCATATAAATGTTGAATTTTATATACGTTAACTCAAAAAATTCTACACATTTCGTTATAAGTCTGAAAATGATTTCTGAGACTAAATTTTAAACTAGATAAACTCCTCTTTAACAGAAAAAGTTTGAAAAATGTATTGTAATGACAATTAATATGTTCTAAGGCAATATGTCTAGTAAAAATTGCATTTCTATGTACGTTGATCAAGAAAATATGAAGGAAGTCAAATTTCACAATAGAACAAGGATTAAAGACCATGCAGAACTAATCCAAATCCTAACAAATTTCATCTATCTAGAATCAAATAGAAAGACAAAGCCAACACAAAAAGAAAGAGTTCATTAAATTGTTGAATTTTATATACGTTAACTCAAAAAAGTCTACACATTTCGTTATAAGTCTGAAATTGATTTCTGAGACTAAATTTTAAACTAGATAAACTCCTCTTTAACAGAAAAAGTTTGAAAAATGTATTGTAATGACAATTAATATGTTCTAAGGCAATTGCATTTCTATGTACGTTGATTCAAGCAAATATGAAGGAAGTCAAATTTCACAATAGAACAATGATGAAAGACCATGCAGAACTAATCCAAATCCTAACAAATTTCATTTATCTTGAATCAAATAGAAATACAAAGCCAACACAAAAAGAAATAGTTCATAAAAATGTTGAATTTTATATACGTTAACTCAAAAAAGTCTACACATTTCGATATAAGTCGGAAATTGATTTTTGAGACTAAATTTTAAACTAGATAAACTCCTGTTTAACAGAAAAAGTTTGAAAAATGTATTGTAATTACAATAAATATGTTCTAAGGGAATACGTCTAGTAAAAATTGCATTTCTATGTAAGTTGATTCAAGAAAATATGAAGGAAGTCAAATTTCTCAATAGAAGAAAGATGAAAGGCCATGTAGAACTTATCCATATCCTAACAAATTTCATCTTCTTGAATCAAATAGAAAGACAAAGCCGACATAAAAAGAAAGAGTTCATATAAATGTTGAATTTTATATATGTTAACTCAAAAAAGTCTACACATTTCGTTATAAGTCTGAAATTGATTTCTGAGACTAAATTTTAAACTAGATAAACTCCTCTTTAACAGAAAAAGTTTGAAAAATGTATTGTAATTACAATTAATATGTTCTAAGGCAATATGTCTAGTAAAAATTTCATTTCTATGTACGTTGATTCAAGAAAATATGAAGGAATTCAAATTTCACAATAGAACAATGATGAAAGACCATGCAGAACTAATCCAAATCCTAACAAATTTCATCTATCTTGAATCAAATAGAAAGACAAAGCCAACACAAAAAGAAAGAGTTCATAAAAATGTTGAATTTTATATACGTTAACTCAAAAAAGTCTACACATTTCGTTACAAGTCTGAAATTGATTTCTGAGACTAAATTGTAAACTAGATAAATTCATCTTTAACAGAAAAAGTTTGAAAAATGTATTATAATTACAATTAATATGTTCTAAGGCAATACGTCTAGTAAAAATTGCATTTCTATGTAAATTGATTCAAGAAAATATGAAGGAAGTCAAATTTCTCAATAGAAGAAAGATTTCGGCCATGCAGAACTAATCCAAATCCTAACAAATTTCATCTTGTTGAATCAAATAGAAAGACAAAGCCAACATAAAAAGAAAGAGTTCATATAAATGTTGAATTTTTTATACGTTAACTCAAACAAGTCTACGTGTTTCGTTATAAGTCGGAAATTTATTCCTGAGACTCAATTGTAAACTAGATAAACTCATCTTTAACAGAAAAAGTTTGAAAAATGTATTGTAATGACAATTAATATGTTCTAAGGCAATATGTCTAGTAAAAATTGCATTTCTATGTACGTTGATTCAAGAAAATATGAAGGAAGTCAAATTTCACAATAGAACAATGATGAAAGACCATGCAGAACTAATCCAAATCCTAACAAATTTCATCTATCTTGAATCAAATAGAAAGACAAAGCCAACACAAAAAGAAAGAGTTCATAAAAATGTTGAGTTTTATATACGTTAACTCAAAAAAGTCTACACATTTCGTTATAAGTCTGAAATTGATTTCTGAGACTAAATTTTAAACTAGATAAACTCCTCTTTAACATAAAAAGTTTGAAAAATGTATTGTAATTACAATTAATATGTTCTAAGGCAATATGTCTAGTAAAAATTGCATTTCTATGTACGTTGATTCAAGAAAATATGAAAGAAGTCAAATTTCACAATAGAACAAGGATGAAAGACCATGCAGAACTAATCCAAATCCTAACAAATTTCTTCTATCTTGAATCAAATAGAAAGACAAAGCCAACATAAAAAGAAAGAGTTCATATAAATGTTGAATTTTATATACGTTAACTCAAAAAATTCTACACATTTCGTTATAAGTCTGAAATTGATTTCTGAGACTAAATTTTAAACTAGATAAACTCCTCTTTAACAGAAAAAGTTTGAAAAATGTATTGTAATTACAATTAATATGTTCTAAGGCAATATGTCTAGTAAAAATTGCATTTCTATGTAGGTTGATTCAAGAAAATATGAAGGAAGTCAAATTTCACAATAGAACAATGATGTAAGACCATGCAGAACTAATCCAAATCCTAACAAATTTCATCTATCTTGAATCAAATAGAAAGACAAAGCCAACACAAAAAGAAAGAGTTCATTAAATTGTTGAATTTTATATACGTTAACTCAAAAAAGTCTACACATTTCGTTATAAGTCTGAAATTGATTTCTGAGAATAAATTTTAAAACTAGATAAACTCCTCTTTAACAGAAAAAGTTTGAAAAATGTATTGTAATGACAATTAATATGTTCTAAGGCAATTGCATTTCTATGTACGTTGATTCAAGAAAATATGAAGGAAGTCAAATTTCACAATAGAACAATGATGAAAGACCATGCAGAACTAATCCAAATCCTAACAAATTTCATCTATCTTGAATCAAATAGAAAGACAAAGCCAACACAAAAAGAAAGAGTTCATAAAAATGTTGAATTTTATATACGTTAACTCAAAAAAGTCTACACATTTCGTTATAAGTCCGAAATTGATTTCTGAGACTAAATTGTAAACTAGATAAACTCATCTTTAACAGAAAAAGTTTGAAAAATGTATTGTAATTACAATTAATATGTTCTAAGGCAATACGTCTAGTAAAAATTGCATTTCTATGTAAGTTGATTCAAGAAAATATGAAGGAAGTCAAATTTCTCAATAGAAGAAAGATGAAAGGCCATGCAGAACTAATCCAAATCCTAACAAATTTCATCTTCTTGAATCAAATAGAAAGACAAAGCCAACATAAAAACAAAGAGTTCATATAAATGTTGAATTTTATATACGTTAACTCAAAAAAGTCTACATGTTTCGTTATAAGTCGGAAATTAATTCCTGAGACTAAATTGTAAACTAGATAAACTCATCTTTAACAGAAAAAGTTTGAAAAATGTATTGTAATGAAAATTAATATGTTCTAAGGCAATATGTCTAGTAAAAATTGCATTTCTATGTACGTTAATTCAAGAAAATATGAAGGAAGTCAAATTTCACAATAGAACAAGGATGAAAGACCATGCAGAACTAATCCAAATCCTAACAAATTTCATCTTGTTGAATCAAATAGAAAGACAAATCCAACATAAAAAGAAAGAGTTCATATAAATGTTGAATTTTATATACGTTAACTCAAAAAAGTCTACACACTTCGTTATAAGTCGGAAGTTGATTTCTGAGACTAAATTGTAAACTAGATAAATTTACTTTAACAGAAAAAGTTTGAAAAATGTATTGTAATTACAATCAATATGTTCTAAGGAAATACGTCTAGTAAAAATGGCATTTCTATGTACGTTTATTCAAGAAAATACGAAGGAAGTCAAATTTCACAATAGAACAAGGATGAAAGACCATGCAGAACTAATCCAAATCCTAACAAATTTCATCTATCTTCAATCAAATAAAAAGACAAAGCCAACACAAAAAGAAAGAGTTCATAAAAATGTTGAATTTTATATACGTTAACTCAAAAAATTCTACACATTTCGTTATAAGTCGGAAATTGATTTCTGAGACTAAATTATAAACTAGATAAACTCCTCTTTAACAGAAAAAGTTTGAAAAGTGTATTGTAATTACAATTAATATGTTCTAAGGCAATATGTCTAGTAAAAATTGCATTTCTATGTACGTTGATTCAAGAAAATATGAAGGAAGTCAAATTTCACAATAGAACAAGGATGAAAGACCATGCAGAACTAATCCAAATCCTAACAAATTTCATCTATCTTGAATCAAATAGAAAGACAAAGCTATCACAAAAAGAAAGAGTTCATAAAAATGTTGAATTTTATATACCCTAACTCAAAAAAGTCTACACATTTCGTTATAAGTCGGAAATTGATTTCCGAGAATAAATTTTAAACTAGATAAACTCCTCTTTAACAGAAAAAGTTTGAAAAATATATTGTAATTACAATTAATATGTTCTAAGGCAATATGTCTAGTAAAAATTGCATTTCTATGTACGTTGATACAAGAAAATATGAAGGAAGTCAAATTTCACAATAGAACAATGATGAAAGACCATGCAGAACTAATCCAAATCCTAACAAATTTCATCTATCTTGAATCAAATAGAAAGACAAAGCCAACACAAAAAGAAAGAGTTCATAATAATGTTGAATTTTATATACGTTAACTCAAAAAAGTCTACACATTTCGTTATAAGTCTGAAATTGATTTCTGAGACTAAATTTTAAACTAGATAAACTCCTCTTTAACAGAAAAACTTTGAAAAATTTATTATAATTACAATTAATATGTTCTAAGGCAATACGTCTAGTAAAAATTGTATTCCTATGTAAGTTGATTCAAGAAAATATGAAAGAAGTCAAATTTCTCAATAGAAGAAAGATGAAAGGCCATGCAGAACTAATCCAAATCCTAACAAATTTCATCTTCTTGAATCAAATAGAAAGACAAAGCCAACATAAAAAGAAAGAGTTCATAAAAAATGTTGAATTTTATATACGTTAACTCAAAAAAGTCTACACATTTCGTTATAAGTCGGAAATTGATTTTTGAGACTAAATTTTAAACTAGATAAACTCCTCTTTAACATAAAAAGTTTGAAAAATGTATTGTAATTACAATTAACATGTTCTAAGGAAATATGTCTAGTAAAAATTGCATTTCTAAGTACGTTTATTCAAGAAAATATGAAGGAAGTCAAATTTCACAATAGAAGAAAGATGAAAGATCATGCAGAACTAATCCAAATCCTAACAAATTTCATTTATCTTGAATCAACTAGAAAGACAAAGCCAACATAAAAAGAAAGAGTTCATAAAAAATGTTGAATTTTATATACGTTAACTCAAAAAGTCTACACATTTCGTTATAAGTCGGAAATTGATTTCTGAGACTAAATTTTAAACTAGATAAACTCCTCTTTAACAGAAAAAGTTTGAAAAATGTATTGTAATTACAATTAACATGTTCTAAGGAAATATGTCTAGTAAAAATTGCATTTCTATGTACGTTGATTCAAGAAAATATGAAGGAAGTCAAATTTCACAATAGAACAAGGATGAAAGACCATGCAGAACTAATCCAAATCCTAACAAATTTCATCTATCTTGAATCAAATAGAAAGACAAAGCTAACACAAAAAGAAAGAGTTCATAAAAATGTTGAATTTTATATACGTTAACTCAAGAAAGAGTTCACATTTCATTATAAGTCGGAAATTGATTTCTGAGAATAAATTGTAAACTAGATAAACTCATCTTTAACATAAAAAGTTTAAAAAATGTATTGTAATTACAATTAATATGTTTTAAGGAAAAACGTCTAGTAAAAATTGCATTTCTATGTAAGTTGATTCAAGAAAATATGAAGGAAGTCAAATTTCACAATAGAAGAAAGATGAAAGATCATGCAGAACTAATCCAAATCCTAACAAATTTCATCTATCTTGAATCAACTAGAAAGACAAAGCCAACATAAAAAGAAAGAGTTCATAAAAAATGTTGATTTTTATATACGTTAACTCAAAAAAGTCTATACATTTCGTTATAAGTCGGAAATTGATTTATGAGACTAAATTTTAAACTAGATAAACTCCTCTTAAACAGAAAAACTTTGAAAAATGTATTGTAATTACCCATAATATGTTCTAAGGAAATACGTCTAGTAAAAATTGCATTCCTATGTAAGTTGATTCAAGAAAATATGAAAGAAGTCAAATTTCTCAATAGAAGAAAGATGAAAGGCCATGCAGAACTAATCCAAATCCTAACAAATTTCATCTTCTTGAATCAAATAGAAAGACAAAGCCAACATAAAAAGAAAGAGTTCATAAAAAATGTTGAATTTTATATACGTTAACTCAAAAAAGTCTACACATTTCGTTATAAGTCGGAAATTGGTTTATGAGACTAAATTTTAAACTAGATAAACTCCTCTTTAAGAAAAAAAGTTTGAAAAATGTATTGTAATTACAATTAACATGTTCTAAGGAAATATGTCTAGTAAAAATTGCATTTCTATGTACGTTGATTCAAGAAAATATGAAGGAAGTCAAATTTCACAATAGAACAAGGATGAAAGACCATGCAGAACTAATCCAAATCCTAACAAATTTCATCTATCTTGAATCAAATAGAAAGACAAAGCTAACACAAAAAGAAAGAGTTCATAAAAATGTTGAATTTTATATACGTTAACTCAAGAAAGAGTTCACATTTCATTATAAGTCGGAAATTAATTTCTGAGACTAAATTGTAAACTAGATAAACTCATCTTTAACAGAAAAAGTTTAAAAAATGTATTGTAATTACAATTAATATGTTTTAAGGAAAAACGTCTAGTAAAAATTGCATTTCTATGTAAGTTGATTCAAGAAAATATGAAGGAAGTCAAATTTCTCAATAGAAGAAAGATGAAAGGCCATGCAGAACTAATCCAAATCCTAACAAATTTCATCTTCTTGAATCAAATAGAAAGACAAAGCCAACATAAAAACAAAGAGTTCATATAAATGTTGAATTTTATATACGTTAACTCAAAAAAGTCTACATGTTTCGTTATAAGTCGGAAATTGATTTCTGAGACTAAATTTTAAACTAGATAAACTCCTCTTTAACAGAAAAAGTTTGAAAAATGTATTGTAATTACAATTAACATGTTCTAAGGAAATATGTCTAGTAAAAATTGCATTTCTATGTACGTTGATTCAAGAAAATATGAAGGAAGTCAAATTTCACAATAGAACAAGGATGAAAGACCATGCAGAACTAATCCAAATCCTAACAAATTTCATCTATCTTGAATCAAATAGAAAGACAAAGCTAACACAAAAAGAAAGAGTTCATAAAAATGTTGAATTTTATATACGTTAACTCAAGAAAGAATTCACATTTCCTTATAAGTCGGAAATTGATTTCTGAGACTAAATTGTAAACTATATAAACTCATCTTTAACAGAAAAAACTTAAAAAATGTATTGTAATTACAATTAATATGTTTTAAGGAAATACGTCTAGTAAAAATTGCATTTCTATGTAAGTTGATTCAAGAAAATATGAAGGAAGTCAAATTTCACAATAGAAGAAAGATGAAAGATCATGCAGAACTAATCCAAATCCTAACAAATTTCATCTATCTTGAATCAACTAGAAAGACAAAGCCAACATAAAAAGAAAGAGTTCATAATAAATGTTGAATTTTATATACGTTAACTCAAAAAAGTCTACACATTTCGTTATAAGTCGGAAATTGATTTCTGAGACTAAATTTTAAACTAGATAAACTCCTCTTTAACATAAAAAGTTTGAAAAATGTATTGTAATTACAATTAATATGTTCTAAGCAATATGTCTAGTAAAAATTGCATTTCTATGTACGTTAATTCAAGAAAATATGAAGGAAGTCAAATTTCACAATAGAACAAGGATGAAAGACCATGCATAACTAATCCAAATCCTAACAAATTTCATCTATCTTGAATCAAATAGAAAGACAAAGCTAACACAAAAAGAAAGAGTTCATAAAAATGTTGAATTTTATATACGTTAACTCAAGAAAGAATTCACATTTCCTTATAAGTCGGAAATTGATTTCTGAGACTAAATTGTAAACTAGATAAACTCATCTTTAACAGAAAAAACTTAAAAAATGTATTGTAATTACAATTAATATGTTTTAAGGAAATACGTCTAGTAAAAATTGCATTTCTATGTAAGTTGATTCAAGAAAATATGAAGGAAGTCAAATTTCACAATAGAAGAAAGATGAAAGATCATGCAGAACTAATCCAAATCCTAACAAATTTCATCTATCTTGAATCAACTAGAAAGACAAAGCCAACATAAAAAGAAAGAGTTCATAAAAAATGTTGAATTTTATATACGTTAACTCAAAAAAGTCTACACATTTCGTTATAAGTCGGAAATTGATTTCTGAGACTAAATTTTAAACTAGATAAACTCCTCTTTAACAGAAAAAGTTTGAAATAATGTATTGTAATTACAATTAATATGTTCTAAGGCAATATGTCTAGTAAAAATTGCATTTCTATGTAAGTTGATTTAAGAAAATATAAAGGAAGTCAAATTTCTCAATAGAAGAAAGATGAAAGGCCATGCAGAACTAATCCAAATCCTAACAAATTTCATCTTCTTGAATCAAATAGAAAGACAAAGCCAACATAAAAAGAAAGAGTTCATATAAATGTTGAATTTTATATACGTTAACACAAAAAAGTCTACACGTTTCGTTATAAGTCGGAAATTGAATTCTGAGACTAAATTGTAATCTAGATAAACTCATCTTTAACAGAAAAAGTTTGAAAAATGTATTGTAATGACAATTAATATGTTCTAAGGCAATACGTCTAGTAAAAATTGCATTTCTATGTACGTTGATTCAAGAAAATATGAAGGAAGTCAAATTTCACTATAGAACAAGGATGAAAGACCTTGCAGAAGTAATCCAAATCCTAACAAATTTCATCTATCTTGAATCAACTAGAAAGACAAAGCCAACACAGAAAGAAAGAGTTCATAAAAATGTTGAATTTTATATACGTTAACTCAAAAAAGTCTACACATTTCGTTATAAGTCGGAAATTGATTTCTGAGACTAAATTGTAAACTAGATAAACTCCTCTTTAACAGAAAAAGTTTGAAAAATGTATTGTAATTACAATTAATATGTTCTAAGGAAATATGTCTAGTAAAAATTGCATTTCTATGTACATTAATTCAAGAAAATATGAAGGAAGTCAAATTTCATAATAGAACAAGGATGAAGGACCATGCAGAACTAATCCAAATCCTAACAAATTTCATCTATCTTGAATCAAATAGAAAGACAAAGCTAACACAAGTAGAAAGAGTTCATAAAAATATTGAATTTTATATATGTTAACTCAAAAAAGTCTACACACTTCATTATAATTCGGAAATTGATTTCTGAGACTAAATTATAAACTAAATAAACTCATCTTTAACAGAAAAAGTTTAAAAAATGTATTGTAATTAAAATTAATAATATTTTTTAAGGCAAGACATCGCACAGATGGTCGAAGGAGAAGTGAAGAAGGAGGACGTCGTGCGTTCGATTCTCACTCCACTCATGTTTCTAACCTAGCAAAAAAAAAAAGCAATACGGCTAGTAAAAATTGCATTTCTATGTAAGTTGATTCAAAAAAATATGAAGGAAGTCAAATTTCACAATAGAAGAAAGATGAAAGGTCATGCAGAACTAATCCAAATCCTAACAAATTTCATCTATCTTGAATCAACTAGAAAGACAAAGCCAACATAAAAAGAAAGAGTTCATAAAAAATGTTGAATTTTATATACGTTAGCTAAAAAAAGTTTACACATTTCGTTATAAGTCGGAAATTGATTTCTGAGACTAAATTTTAAACTAGATAAACTCCTCTTTAACAGAAAAAGTTTGAAAAATGTATTGTAATTACAATTAATATGTTCTAAGGCAATACGTCTAGTAAAAATTTCATTTCTATGTAAGTTGATTCAAGAAAATATGAAGGAAGTCAAATTTCTCAACAGAAGAAAGATGAAAAGACATGCAGGACTAATCCAAATCCTAACAAATTTCATCTTGTTGAATCAAATAGAAAGACAAAGCCAACATAAAAAGAAAGAGTTCATATAAATGTTGAATTTTATATACGTTAACTCAAAAAAGTCTACATGTTTCGTTATAAGTCGGAAATTGATTCCTGAGACTAAATTGTAAACTAGATAAACTCATCTTTAACAGAAAAAGTTTGAAAAATGTATTGTAATTACAATTAACATGTTCTAAGGAAATATGTCTAGTAAAAATTGCATTTCTATGTACGTTGATTCAAGAAAATATGAAGGAAGTCAAATTTCACAATAGAACAAGGATGAAAGACCATGCAGAACTAATCCAAATCCTAACAAATTTCATCTATCTTGAATCAAATAGAAAGACAAAGCTAACACAAAAAGAAAGAGTTCATAAAAATGTTGAATTTTATATACGTTAACTCAAGAAAGAATTCACATTTCCTTATAAGTCGGAAATTGATTTCTGAGACTAAATTGTAAACTAGATAAACTCATCTTTAACAGAAAAAACTTAAAAAATGTATTGTAATTACAATTAATATGTTTTAAGGAAATACGTCTAGTAAAAATTGCATTTCTATGTAAGTTGATTCAAGAAAATATGAAGGAAGTCAAATTTCACAATAGAAGAAAGATGAAAGATCATGCAGAACTAATCCAAATCCTAACAAATTTCATCTATCTTGAATCAATTAGAAAGACAAAGCCAACATAAAAAGAAAGAGTTCATAAAAAATGTTGAATTTTATATACGTTAACTCAAAAAAGTCTACACATTTCGTTATAAGTCGGAAATTGATTTCCGAGACTAAATTTTAAACTAGATAAACTCCTCTTTAACAGAAAAAGTTTGAAAAATGTATTGTAATTACAATTAATATGTTCTAAGGCAATACGTCTAGTAAAAATTGCATTTCTATGTAAGTTGATTCAAGAAAATATGAAGGAAGTCAAATTTCTCAATAGAAGAAAGATGAAAGGCCATGCAGAACTAATCCAAATCCTAACAAATTTCATCTTCTTGAATCAAATAGAAAGACAAAGCCAACATAAAAAGAAAGAGTTCATAATAAATGTTGAATTTTATATACGTTAACTCAAAAAAGTCTACACATTTCGTTATAAGTCGGAAATTGATTTCTGAGACTAAATTTTAAACTAGATAAACTCCTCTTTAACAGAAAAAGTTTGAAAAATGTATTGTAATTACAATTAATATGTTTTAAGAAAAACGTCTAGTAAAAATTGCATTTCTATGTAAGTTGATTCAAGAAAATATGAAGGAAGTCAAATTTCACAATAGAAGAAAGATGAAAGATCATGCAGAACTAATCCAAATCCTAACAAATTTCATCTATCTTGAATCAACTAGAAAGACAAAGCCAACATAAAAAGAAAGAGTTCATAAAAAATGTTGAATTTTATATACGTTAACTCAAAAAAGTCTACACATTTCGTTATAAGTCGGAAATTGATTTCTGAGACTAAATTTTAAACTAGATAAACTCCTCTTTAACAGAAAAACTTTGAAAAATGTATTGTAATTACAATTAATATGTTCTAAGGCAACACGTCTAGTAAAAATTGCATTCCTATGTAAGTTGATTCAAGAAAATATGGAAGAAGTCAAATTTCTCAATAGAAGAAAGATGAAAGGCCATGCAGAACTAATCCAAATCCTAACAAATTTCATCTTCTTGAATCAAATAGAAAGACAAAGCCAACATAAAAAGAAAGAGTTCATAAAAAATGTTGAATTTTATATACGTTAACTCAAAAAGTCTACACATTTCGTTATAAGTCGGAAATTGATTTCTGAGACTAAATTTTAAACTAGATAAACTCCTCTTTAACAGAAAAAGTTTGAAAAATGTATTGTAATTACAATTAATATGTTCTAAGGCAATATGTCTAGTAAAAATTGCATTTCTATGTAAGTTGATTCAAGAAAATATGAAGGAAGTCAAATTTCACAATAGAAGAAAGATGAAAGATCATGAAGAACTAATCCAAATCCTAACAAATTTCATCTATCTTGAATCAACTAGAAAGACAAAGCCAACATAAAAAGAAAGAGTTCATATAAATGTTGAATTTTATATACGTTAACTCAAGAAAGAGTTCACATTTCGTTATAAGTCGGAAATTGATTTCTGACACTAAATTGTAAACTAGATAAACTCATCTTTAACAGAAAAATTATAAAAAATGTATTATAATTACAATTAATATGTTTTAAGGCAATACGTCTAGTAAAAGTTGCATTTCTATGTAAGTTGATTCAAGAAAATATGAAGGAAGTCAAATTTCTCAATAGAAGAAAGATGAAAGGCCAAGCAGAACTAATCCAAATCCTAACAAATTTCATCTTCTTGAATCAAATAGAAAGACAAAGCCTACATAAAAAGCAAGAGTTCATATAAATGTTGAATTTTATATACGTTAACTCAAGAAAGAGTTCACATTTCGTTATAAGTCGGAAATTGATTTCTGACACTAAATTGTAAACTAGATAAACTCATCTTTAACAGAAAATTTTTGAAAAATATATTGTAATTACAATTAATATGTTCTAAGGCAATACGTCTAGTAAAAATTGCATTTCTATGTAAGTTGATTCAAGAAAATATGAAGGAAGTCAAATTTCTCAATAGAAAAAAAGATGAAAGGCCATGCAGAACTAATCAAAATCCTAACAAATTTCATCTTCTTGAATCAAATAGAAAGACAAAGCCAACATAAAAAGAAAGAGTTCATATAAATGTTGAATTTTATATACGTTAACTCAAAAAAGTCTACACACTTCGTTATAAGTCGGAAGTTGATTTCTGAGACTAAATTGTAAACTAGATAAACTCATCTTTAACAGAAAAGTTTGAAAAATGTATTGTAATTACAACTAATATGTTCTAAGGCAATACGTCTAGTAAAAATTGCATTTCTATGTACGTTGATTCAAGAAAATATGAAGGAAGTCAAATTTCTCAATAGAAGAAAGATGAAAGGCCATGCAGAACTAATCCAAATCCTAACAAATTTCATCTTCTTGAATCAAATAGAAAGACAAAGCCAACATAAAAAGAAAGAGTTCATATAAATGTTGAATTTTATATACGTTAACTCAAAAAAGTCTACACACTTCGTTATAAGTTGGAAGTTGATTTCTGAGACTAAATTGTAAACTAGATAAACTCATCTTTAACAGAAAAAGTTTGAAAAATGTATTGTAATTACAACTAATATGTTCTAAGGCAATACGTCTAGTAAAAATGGCATTTCTATGTACGTTGATTCAAGAAAATATGAAGGAAGTCAAATTTCACAATAGAACAAGGATGAAAGACCATGCAGAACTAATCCAAATCCTAACAAATTTCATCTATCTTGAATCAAATAGAAAGACAAAGCTAACACAAAAAGAAAGAGTTCATAAAAATGTTGAATTTTATATACGTTAACTCAAGAAAGAATTCACATTTCCTTATAAGTCGGAAATTGATTTCTGAGACTAAATTGTAAACTAGATAAACTCATCTTTAACAGAAAAAACTTAAAAAATGTATTGTAATTACAATTAATATGTTTTAAGGAAATACGTCTAGTAAAAATTGCATTTCTATGTAAGTTGATTCAAGAAAATATGAAGGAAGTCAAATTTCACAATAGAAGAAAGATGAAAGATCATGCAGAACTAATCCAAATCCTAACAAATTTCATCTATCTTGAATCAACTAGAAAGACAAAGCCAACATAAAAAGAAAGAGTTCATAAAAAATGTTGAATTTTATATACGTTAACTCAAAAAAGTCTACACATTTCGTTATAAGTCGGAAATTGATTTCTGAGACTAAATTTTAAACTAGATAAACTCCTCTTTAACAGAAAAAGTTTGAAATAATGTATTGTAATTACAATTAATATGTTCTAAGGCAATATGTCTAGTAAAAATTGCATTTCTATGTAAGTTGATTTAAGAAAATATAAAGGAAGTCAAATTTCTCAATAGAAGAAAGATGAAAGGCCATGCAGAACTAATCCAAATCCTAACAAATTTCATCTTCTTGAATCAAATAGAAAGACAAAGCCAACATAAAAAGAAAGAGTTCATATAAATGTTGAATTTTATATACGTTAACTCAAAAAAGGCTACATATTTCGTTATAAGTCGGAAATTGATTCCTGAGAGTAAATTGTAAACTAGATAAACTCATCTTTAACAGAAAAAGTTTGAAAAATGTATTGTAATGACAATTAATATGTTCTAAGGCAATATGTCTAGTAAAAATTGCATTTCTATGTACGTTGATTCAAGAAAATATGAAGGAAGTCAAATTTCAAAATAGAACAATGATGAAAGACCATGCAGAACTAATCCAAATCCTAACAAATTTCATCTATCTTGAATCAATTAGAAAGACAAAGCCAACACAAAAAGAAAGAGTTCATAAAAATGTTGAATTTTATATACGTTAACTCAAAAAAGTCTACACATTTCGTTATAAGTCGCAAAATGATTTCTGAGACTAAATTTTAAACTAGATAAACTCCTCTTTAACAGAAAAAGATTGAAAAATATATTGTAATTACAATTAATATGTTCTAAGGCAATATGTCTAGTAAAAATTGCATTTCTATGTACGTTGATTCAAGAAAATATGAAGGAAGTCAAATTTCTCAATAGAAGCAAGATTAAAGGCCATGCAGAACTAATCCAAATCCTAACAAATTTCATCTATCTTGAATCAAATAGAAAGACAAAGCCAACATAAAAAGAAAGAGTTCATATAAATGTTGAATTTTATATACGTTAACTCAAAAAAGTCTACATGTTTCGTTATAAGTCGGAAATTGATTCCTGAGACTAAATTGTAAACTAGATAAACTCATCTTTAACAGAAAAAGTTTGAAAAATGTATTGTAATGACAATTAATATGTTCTAAGGCAATACGTCTAGTAAAAATTGCATTTCTATGTAAGTTGATTCAAGAAAATATGAAGGAAGTCAAATTTCTCAATAGAAGAAAGATGAAAGGCCATGCAGAACTAATCCAAATCCTAACAAATTTCATCTTCTTGAATCAAATAGAAAGACAAAGCCAACATAAAAAGAAAGAGTTTATATAAATGTTGAATTTTATATACGTTAACTCAAAAAAGTCTACACACTTGTTATAAGTCGGAAGTTGATTTCTGAGACTAAATTGTAAACTAGATAAACTCATCTTTAACAGAAAAAGTTTGAAAAATGTATTGTAATGACAATTAATATGTTCTAAGGCAATATGTCTAGTAAAAATTGCATTTCTATGTACGTTGATTCAAGAAAATATGAAGGAAGTCAAATTTCACAATAGAACAATGATGAAAGACCATGCAGAACTAATCCAAATCCTAACAAATTTCATCTATCTTGAATCAAATAGAAAGACAAAGCCAACACAAAAAGAAAGAGTTCATAAAAATGTTGAATTTCATATACGTTAACTCAAAAAAGTCTACACATTTCGTTAAAAGTCGAAAATTGATTTCTGAGACTAAATTGTAAACTAGATAAACTCATCTTTAACAGAAAAAGTTTGAAAAATGTATTGTAATTACAATTAATATGTTCTAAGGCAATATGTCTAGTAAAAATTGCATTTCTATGTAGGTTGATTCAAGAAAATATGAAGGAAGTCAAATTTCACAATAGAACAATGATGTAAGACCATGCAGAACTAATCCAAATCCTAACAAATTTCATCTATCTTGAATCAAATAGAAAGACAAAGCCAACACAAAAAGAAAGAGTTCATTAAATTGTTGAATTTTATATACGTTAACTCAAAAAAGTCTACACATTTCGTTATAAGTCTGAAATTGATTTCTGAGAATAAATTTTAAAACTAGATAAACTCCTCTTTAACAGAAAAAGTTTGAAAAATGTATTGTAATGACAATTAATATGTTCTAAGGCAATTGCATTTCTATGTACGTTGATTCAAGAAAATATGAACGAAGTCAAATTTCACAATAGAACAATGATGAAAGACCATGCAGAACTAATCCAAATCCTAACAAATTTCATCTATCTTGAATCAAATAGAAATACAAAGCCAACACAAAAAGAAATAGTTCATAAAAATGTTGAATTTTATATACGTTAACTCAAAAAAGTCTACACATTTCGATATAAGTCGGAAATTGATTTTTGAGACTAAATTTTAAACTAGATAAACTCCTGTTTAACAGAAAAAGTTTGAAAAATGTATTGTAATTACAATAAATATGTTCTAAGGGAATACGTCTAGTAAAAATTGCATTTCTATGTAAGTTGATTCAAGAAAATATGAAGGAAGTCAAATTTCTCAATAGAAGAAAGATGAAAGGCCATGTAGAACTTATCCATATCCTAACAAATTTCATCTTCTTGAATCAAATAGAAAGACAAAGCCGACATAAAAAGAAAGAGTTCATATAAATGTTGAATTTTATATACGTGAACTGAAAAAAGTCTACACATTTCGTTATAAGTCTGAAATTGATTTCTGAGACTAAATTTTAAACTAGATAAACTCCTCTTTAACAGAAAAAGTTTGAAAAATGTATTGTAATTACAATTAATATGTTCTAAGGCAATATGTCTAGTAAAAATTTCATTTCTATGTACGTTGATTCAATAAAATATGAAGGAAGTCAAATTTCACAATAGAACAATGATGAAAGACCATGCAGAACTAATCCAAATCCTAACAAATTTCATCTATCTTGAATCAAATAGAAAGACAAAGCCAACACAAAAAGAAAGAGTTCATAAAAATGTTGAGTTTTATATACGTTAACTCAAAAAAGTCTACACATTTCGTTATAAGTCTGAAATTGATTTCTGAGACTAAACTTTAAACTAGATAAACTCCTCTTTAACATAAAAAGTTTGAAAAATGTTTTGTAATTACAATTAATATGTTCTAAGGCAATATGTCTAGTAAAAATTGCATTTCTATGTACGTTGATTCAAGAAAATATGAAAGAAGTCAAATTTCACAATAGAACAAGGATGAAAGACCATGCAGAACTAATCCAAATCCTAACAAATTTCATCTATCTTGAATCAAATAGAAAGACAAAGCTAACACAAAAAGAAAGAGTTCATAAAAATGTTGAATTTTATATACGTTAACTCCAGAAAGAATTCACATTTCAATATAAGTCGAAAATTGATTTCTGAGACTAAATTGTAAACTAGATAAACTCATCTTTAACTGAAAAAGTTTAAAAAATGTATTGTAATTACAATTAATATGTTCTAAGGCAATATGTCTAGTAAAAATTGCATTTCTATGTACATTGATTCAAGAAAATATGAAGTAAGTCAAATTTCACAATAGAACAAGGATGAAAGACCATGCAGAACTAATCCAAATCCTAACATCTTGAATCAAATAGAAAGACAAAGCTAACACAAGAAGAAAAAGTTCATAAAAATATTGAATTTTATGTATGTTAACTCAAAAAAGTCTACACACTTCGTTATAAGTCGGAAATTGATTTCTGAGACTAAATTGTAAACTAAATAAACTCATCTTTAACAGAAAAAGTTTGAAAAATGTATTGTAATGACAATTAATATGTTCTAAGGCAATTGCATTTCTATGTACGTTGATTCAAGAAAATATGAAGGAAGTCAAATTTCACAATAGAACAATGATGAAAGACCATGCAGAACTAATCCAAATCCTAACAAATTTCATCTTGTTGAATCAAATAGAAAGACAAAGCCAACATAAAAAGAAATAGTTCATAAAAATGTTGAATTTTATATACGTTAACTCAAAAAAGTCTACACATTTCGATATAAGTCGGAAATTTATTTTTGAGACTAAATTTTAAACTAGATAAACTCCACTTTAACAGAAAAAGTTTGAAAAATGTATTGTAATTACAGTTAATATGTTCTAAGGCAATATGTCTAGTAAAAATTGCATTTCTATGTACGTTGATCAAGAAAATATGAAGAAAGTCAAATTTCACAATACAACAAGGATTAAAGACCATGCAGAACTAATCCAAATCCTAACAAATTTCATCTATCTTGAATCAAATAGAAAGACAAAGCTAACACAAAAAAAAAGAGTTCATAAAAATTTTGAATTTTATATACGTTAACTCAAGAAAGAATTCACATTTCATTATAAGTCGGAAATTGATTTTTGAGACTAAATTGTGAACTAGATAAACTCATCTTTAACAGAAAAAGTTTAAAAAATGTATTGTAATTACAATTAATATGTTTTAAGGAAATACGTCTAGTAAAAATTGCATTTCTATGTAAGTTGATTCAAGAAAATATGAAGGAAGTCAAATTTCACAATAGAAGAAAGATGAAAGATCATGCAGAACTAATCCAAATCCTAACAAATTTCATCTATCTTGAATCAACTAGAAAGACAAAGCCAACATAAAAAGAAAGAGTTCATAATAAATGTTGAATTTTATATACGTTAACTCAAAAAAGTCTACACATTTCGTTATAAGTCGGAAATTGATTTCTGAGACTAAATTTTAAACTAGATAAACTCCTCTTTAACATAAAAAGTTTGAAAAATGTATTGTAATTACAATTAATATGTTCTAAGGCAATATGTCTAGTAAAAATTGCATTTCTATGTACGTTAATTCAAGAAAATATGAAGGAAGTCAAATTTCACAATAGAACAAGGATGAAAGACCATGCATAACTAATCCAAATCCTAACAAATTTCATCTATCTTGAATCAAATAGAAAGACAAAGCTAACACAAAAAGAAAGAGTTCATAAAAATGTTGAATTTTATATACGTTAACTCAAGAAAGAATTCACATTTCCTTATAAGTCGGAAATTGATTTCTGAGACTAAATTGTAAACTAGATAAACTCATCTTTAACAGAAAAAACTTAAAAAATGTATTGTAATTACAATTAATATGTTTTAAGGAAATACGTCTAGTAAAAATTGCATTTCTATGTAAGTTGATTCAAGAAAATATGAAGGAAGTCAAATTTCACAATAGAAGAAAGATGAAAGATCATGCAGAACTAATCCAAATCCTAACAAATTTCATCTATCTTGAATCAATTAGAAAGACAAAGCCAACATAAAAAGAAAGAGTTCATAAAAAATGTTGAATTTTATATACGTTAACTCAAAAAAGTCTACAAATTTCGTTATAAGTCGGAAATTGATTTCTGAGACTAAATTTTAAACTAGATAAACTCATCTTTAACAGAAAAAGTTTGAAAAATGTATTGTAATTACAATTAATATGTTCTAAGGCAATACGTCTAGTAAAAATTGCATTTCTATGTAAGTTGATTCAAGAAAATATGAAGGAAGTCAAATTTCTCAATAGAAGAAAGATGAAAGGCCATGCAGAACTAATCCAAATCCTAACAAATTTCATCTTCTTGAATCAAATAGAAAGACAAAGCCAACATAAAAACAAAGAGTTCATATAAATGTTGAATTTTATATACGTTAACTCAAAAAAGTCTACATGTTTCGTTATAAGTCGGAAATTAATTCCTGAGACTAAATTGTAAACTAGATAAACTCATCTTTAACAGAAAAAGTTTGAAAAATGTATTGTAATGAAAATTAATATGTTCTAAGGCAATATGTCTAGTAAAAATTGCATTTCTATGTACGTTGATTCAAGAAAATATGAAGGAAGTCAAATTTTACAATAGAACAAGGATGAAAGACCATACAGAACTAATCCAAATCCTAACAAATTTCATCTATCTTGAATCAAATAGAAAGACAAAGCCAACTCAAAAAGAAAGAGTTCATAAAAATGTTGAATTTTATATACGTTAACTCAAAAAAGTCTACACATTTCGTTATAAATCGGAAATTAATTCCTGAGACTAAATTGTAAACTAGATAAACTCATCTTTAACAGAAAAAGTTTGAAAAATGTATTGTAATGACAATTAATATGTTCTAAGGCAATATGTCTAGTAAAAATTGCATTTCTATGTACGTTGATTCAAGAAAATATGAAGGAAGTCAAATTTCACAATAGAAGAAAGATGAAAAATCATGCAGAACTAACCCAAATCCTAACAAATTTCATCTATCTTGAATCAACTAGAAAGACAAAGCCAACATAAAAATAAAGAGTTCATAAAAAATGTTAAATTTTATATACGTTAACTCAAAAAAGTCTACACATTTCGTTATAGGTCGGAAATTGATTTCTGAGACTAAATTTTAAACTAGATAAACTCCTCTTTAACAAAAAAAGTTTGAAAAATGTATTGTAATTACAATTAATATGTTCTAAGGCAATACGTCTAGTAAAAATTGCATTTCTATGTAATTTGATTCAAGAAAATATGAAGGAAGTCAAATTTCTCAATAGAAGAAAGATGAAAGGCCATGCAGAACTAATCCAAATCCTAACAAATTTCATCTTCTTGAATCAAATAGAAAGACAAAGCCAACATAAAAAGAAAGAGTTCATATAAATGTTGAATTTTATATACGTTAACTCAAAAAAGTCTACACACTTCGTTATAAGTCGGAAGTTGATTTCTGAGGCTAAATTGTAAACTAGATAAATTCATCTTTAACAGAAAAAGTTTGAAAAATGTATTTTAATGACCATTAATATGTTCTAAGGCAATATGTCTAGTAAAAATTGCATTTCTATGTACGTTGATTCAAGAAAATATGAAGGAAGTCAAATTTCACAATAGAACAAGGATGAAAGATCATGCAGAACTAATCCAAATCCTAACAAATTTCATCTTGTTTAATCAAATATAAAGACAAAGCCAACATAAAAAGAAAGAGTTCATATAAATGTTGAATTTTATATACGTTAACTCAAAAAAGTCTACATGTTTCGTTATAAGTCGGAAATTGATTCCTGAGACTAAATTGTAAACTAGATAAACTCATCTTTAACAGAAAAAGTTTGAAAAATGTATTGTAATGACAATTAATATGTTCTAAGGCAATACGTCTAGTAAAAATTGCATTTCTATGTAAGTTGATTCAAGAAAATATGAAGGAAGTCAAATTTCTCAATAGAAGAAAGATGAAAGGCCATGCAGAACTAATCCAAATCCTAACAAATTTCATCTTCTTGAATCAAATAGAAAGACAAAGCCAACATAAAAACAAAGAGTTCATATAAATGTTGAATTTTATATACGTTAACTCAAAAAAGTCTACACATTTCGTTATAAGTCGGAAATTGATTTCTGAGACTAAATTTTAAACTAGATAAACTCCTCTTTAACAGAAAAACTTTGAAAAATGTATTGTAATTACAATTAATATGTTCTAAGGCAATACGTCTAGTAAAAATTGTATTCCTATGTAAGTTGATTCAAGAAAATATGAAAGAAGTCAAATTTCTCAATAGAAGAAAGATGAAAGGCCATGCAGAACTAATCCAAATCCTAACAAATTTCATCTTCTTGAATCAAATAGAAAGACAAAGCCAACATAAAAAGAAAGAGTTCATAAAAAATGTTGAATTTTATATACGTTAACTCAAAAAAGTCTACACATTTCGTTATAAGTCGGAAATTGATTTTTGAGACTAAATTTTAAACTAGATAAACTCCTCTTTAACATAAAAAGTTTGAAAAATGTATTGTAATTACAATTAACATGTTCTAAGGAAATATGTCTAGTAAAAATTGCATTTCTAAGTACGTTTATTCAAGAAAATATGAAGGAAGTCAAATTTCACAATAGAAGAAAGATGAAAGATCATGCAGAACTAATCCAAATCCTAACAAATTTCATTTATCTTGAATCAACTAGAAAGACAAAGCCAACATAAAAAGAAAGAGTTCATAAAAAATGTTGAATTTTATATACGTTAACTCAAAAAGTCTACACATTTCGTTATAAGTCGGAAATTGATTTCTGAGACTAAATTTTAAACTAGATAAACTCCTCTTTAACAGAAAAAGTTTGAAAAATGTATTGTAATTACAATTAACATGTTCTAAGGAAATATGTCTAGTAAAAATTGCATTTCTATGTACGTTGATTCAAGAAAATATGAAGGAAGTCAAATTTCACAATAGAACAAGGATGAAAGACCATGCAGAACTAATCCAAATCCTAACAAATTTCATCTATCTTGAATCAAATAGAAAGACAAAGCTAACACAAAAAGAAAGAGTTCATAAAAATGTTGAATTTTATATACGTTAACTCAAGAAAGAGTTCACATTTCATTATAAGTCGGAAATTGATTTCTGAGACTAAATTGTAAACTAGATAAACTCATCTTTAACATAAAAAGTTTAAAAAATGTATTGTAATTACAATTAATATGTTTTAAGGAAAAACGTCTAGTAAAAATTGCATTTCTATGTAAGTTGATTCAAGAAAATATGAAGGAAGTCAAATTTCACAATAGAAGAAAGATGAAAGATCATGCAGAACTAATCCAAATCCTAACAAATTTCATCTATCTTGAATCAACTAGAAAGACAAAGCCAACATAAAAAGAAAGAGTTCATAAAAAATGTTGAATTTTATATACGTTAACTCAAAAAAGTCTATACATTTCGTTATAAGTCGGAAATTGATTTCTGAGACTAAATTTTAAACTAGATAAACTCCTCTTTAACAGAAAAACTTTGAAAAATGTATTGTAATTACAATTAATATGTTCTAAGGAAATACGTCTAGTAAAAATTGCATTCCTATGTAAGTTGATTCAAGAAAATATGAAAGAAGTCAAATTTCTCAATAGAAGAAAGATGAAAGGCCATGCAGAACTAATCCAAATCCTAACAAATTTCATCTTCTTGAATCAAATAGAAAGACAAAGCCAACATAAAAAGAAAGAGTTCATAAAAAATGTTGAATTTTATATACGTTAACTCAAAAAAGTCTACACATTTCGTTATAAGTCGGAAATTGGTTTATGAGACTAAATTTTAAACTAGATAAACTCCTCTTTAACAAAAAAAGTTTGAAAAATGTATTGTAATTACAATTAACATGTTCTAAGGAAATATGTCTAGTAAAAATTGCATTTCTATGTACGTTGATTCAAGAAAATATGAAGGAAGTCAAATTTCACAATAGAACAAGGATGAAAGACCATGCAGAACTAATCCAAATCCTAACAAATTTCATCTATCTTGAATCAAATAGAAAGACAAAGCTAACACAAAAAGAAAGAGTTCATAAAAATGTTGAATTTTATATACGTTAACTCAAGAAAGAGTTCACATTTCATTATAAGTCGGAAATTAATTTCTGAGACTAAATTGTAAACTAGATAAACTCATCTTTAACAGAAAAACTTTAAAAAATGTATTGTAATTACAATTAATATGTTTTAAGGAAAAACGTCTAGTAAAAATTGCATTTCTATGTAAGTTGATTCAAGAAAATATGAAGGAAGTCAAATTTCACAATAGAAGAAAGATGAAAGATCATGCAGAACTAATCCAAATCCTAACAAATTTCATCTATCTTGAATCAACTAGAAAGACAAAGCCAACATAAAAAGAAAGAGTTCACAAAAAATGTTGAATTTTATATACGTTAACTCAAAAAAGTCTACACATTTCGTTATAAGTCGGAAATTGATTTCTGAGACTAAATTTTAAACTAGATAAAGTCCTCTTTAACAGAAAAACTTTGAAAAATGTATTGTAATTACAATTAATATGTTCTAAGGCAATATGTCTAGTAAAAATTGCATTCCTATGTAAGTTGATTCAAGAAAATATGAAGGAAGTCAAATTTCTCAATAGAAGAAAGATGAAAGGCCATGCAGAACTAATCCAAATCATAACAAATTTCATCTTCTTGAATCAAACAGAAAGACAAAGCCAACACAAAAAGAAAGAGTTCATCAAAATGTTGAATTTTATATACGTTAACTCAAAAAGTCTACACATTTCGTTATAAGTCGGAAATTGATTACTGAGACTAAATTTTAAACTAGATAAACTCCTCTTTAACAGAAAAAGTTTGAAAAATGTATTGTAATTACAATTAATATGTTCTAAGGCAATATGTCTAGCAAAAATTGCATTTATATGTACGTTGATTCAAGAAAATATGAAGGAAGTCAAATTTCACAATAGAACAAGGATGAAAGTCCATGCAGAACTAGTCCAAATCCTAACAAATTTCATCTATCTTGAATCAAATAGAAATACAAAGCTAACACAAAAAGAAAGAGTTCATAAAAATGTTGAATTTTATATACGTTAACTCAAGAAAGAGTTCACATTTCATTATAAGTCGGAAATTGATTTCTGAGACTAAATTGTAAACTAGATAAACTCATCTTTAACAGAAAAAGTTTAAAAAATGTATTGTAATTACAATTAATATGTTTTAAGGAAATACGTCTAGTAAAAATTGCATTTCTATGTAAGTTGATTCAAGAAAATATGAAGGAAGTCAAATTTCACAATAGAAGAAAGATGAAAGATCATGCAGAACTAATCCAAATCCTAACAAATTTAATTTATCTTAAATCAACTAGAAAGACAAAGCCAACATAAAAAGAAAGAGTTCATAAAAAATGTTGAATTTTATATACGTTAACTCAAAAAAGTCAACACATTTCGTTATAAGTCGGAAATTAATTTCTGAGACTAAATTTTAAACTAGATAAACTCCTCTTTAACAGCAAAACTTTGAAAAATGTATTGTAATTACAATTAATATGTTCTAAGGCAATACGTCTAGTAAAAATTGCATTTCTATGTAAGTTGTTTTAAGAAAATATGAAGGAAGTCAAATTTCTCAATAGAAGAAAGATGAAAGACCATGCAGAACTAATCCAAATCCTAACAAATTTCATCTTCTTGAATCAAATAGAAAGACAAAGCCAACATAAAAAGAAAGAGTTCATATAAATGTTGAATTTTATATACGTTAACACAAAAAAGTCTACACGTTTCGTTATAAGTCGGAAATTGAATTCTGAGACTAAATTGTAATCTAGATAAACTCATCTTTAACAGAAAAAGTTTGAAAAATGTATTGTAATGACAATTAATATGTTCTAAGGCAATATGTCTAGTAAAAATTGCATTTCTATGTACGTTGATTCAAGAAAATATGAAGGAAGTCAAATTTCACAATAGAACAAGGATGAAAGACCATGCAGAACTAATCCAAATCCTAACAAATTTCATCTATCTTGAATCAAATAGAAAGACAAAGCTAACACAAAAAGAAAGAGTTCATAAAAATGTTGAATTTTATATACGTTAATTCAAGAACGAGTTCACATTATAAGTCGGAAATTGATTTCTGAGACTAAATTGTAAACTAGATAAACTCATCTTGAACAGAAAAAGTTTAAAAAATGTATTGTAATTACAATTAATATGTTTTAAGGAAATACGTCTAGTAAAAATTGCATTTCTATGTAAGTTGATTCAAGAAAATATGAAGGAAGTCAAATTTCACAATAGAAGAAAGATGAAAGATCATGCAGAACTAATCCAAATCCTAACAAATTTCATCTATCTTGAATCAACTAGAAAGACAAAGCCAACATAAAAAGAAAGAGTTCATAATAAATGTTGAATTTTATATACGTTAACTCAAAAAAGTCTACACATTTCGTTATAAGTCGGAAATTGATTTCTGAGACTAAATTTTAAACTAGATAAACTCCTCTTTAACATAAAAAGTTTGAAAAATGTATTGTAATTACAATTAATATGTTCTAAGGCAATATGTCTAGTAAAAATTGCATTTCTATGTACGTTAATTCAAGAAAATATGAAGGAAGTCAAATTTCACAATAGAACAAGGATGAAAGACCATGCATAACTAATCCAAATCCTAACAAATTTCATCTATCTTGAATCAAATAGAAAGACAAAGCTAACACAAAAAGAAAGAGTTCATAAAAATGTTGAATTTTATATACGTTAACTCAAGAAAGAATTCACATTTCCTTATAAGTCGGAAATTGATTTCTGAGACTAAATTTTAAACTAGATAAACTCATCTTTAACAGAAAAAACTTAAAAAATGTATTGTAATTACAATTAATATGTTTTAAGGAAATACGTCTAGTAAAAATTGCATTTCTATGTAAGTTGATTCAAGAAAATATGAAGGAAGTCAAATTTCACAATAGAAGAAAGATGAAAGATCATGCAGAACTAATCCAAATCCTAACAAATTTCATCTATCTTGAATCAATTAGAAAGACAAAGCCAACATAAAAAGAAAGAGTTCATAAAAAATGTTGAATTTTATATACGTTAACTCAAAAAAGTCTACAAATTTCGTTATAAGTCGGAAATTGATTTCTGAGACTAAATTTTAAACTAGATAAACTCATCTTTAACAGAAAAAGTTTGAAAAATGTATTGTAATTACAATTAATATGTTCTAAGGCAATACGTCTAGTAAAAATTGCATTTCTATGTAAGTTGATTCAAGAAAATATGAAGGAAGTCAAATTTCTCAATAGAAGAAAGATGAAAGGCCATGCAGAACTAATCCAAATCCTAACAAATTTCATCTTCTTGAATCAAATAGAAAGACAAAGCCAACATAAAAAGAAAGAGTTCATATAAATGTTGAATTTTATATACGTTAACTCAAAAAAGTCTACACACTTCGTTTTAAGTCGAAAGTTAATTTCTGAGACTAAATTGTAAACTAGATAAATTCATCTTTAAAAGAAAAAGTTTGAAAAATGTATTGTAATTACAATTAATATGTTCTAAGGAAATACGTCTAGTAAAAATTGCATTTCTATGTACGTTGATTCAAGAAAATATGAAGGAAGTCAAATTTCACAATAGAACAAGGATGAAAGACCATGCCGAACTAATCCAAATCCTAACAAATTTCATCTATCTTGAATCAAATAGAAAGACAAAGCTAACACAAAAAGAAAGAGTTCATAAAAATGTTGAATTCTATATACGTTAACTCAAGAAAGAGTTCACATTTCATTATAAGTCGGAAATTGATTTCTGATACTAAATTATAAACTAGATAAACTCATCTTTAACAGAAAGAGTTTAAAAAATGTATTGTAATTACAATTAAAATGTTTTAAGGAAATACGTCTAGTAAAAATTGCATTTCTATGTAAGTTGATTCAAGAAAATATGAAGGAAGTCAAATTTCACAATAGAAGAAAGATAAAAGATCATGCAGAACTAATCCAAATCCTAACTAATTTCATCTATCTTGAATCAACTAGAAAGACAAAGCCAACATAAAAAGAAAGAGTTCATAAAAAATGTTGAATTTTATATACGTTAACTCAAAAAAGTCTACACATTTCGTTATAAGTCGGAAATTGATTTCTGAGACTAAATTTTAAACTAGATAAACTCCTCTTTAACAGAAAATGTTTGAAAAATATATTGTAATTACAATTAATATGTTCTAAGGCAATACGTCTAGTAAAAATTGCATTTCTATGTAAGTTGATTCAAGAAAATATGAAGGAAGTCAAATTTCACAATAGAACAAGGATGAAAGACCATGCAGAACTAATCCAAATCCTAACAAATTTCATCTATCTTGAATCAAATAGAAAGACAAAGCCAACACAAAAAGAAAGAGTTCATAAAAATGTTGAATTTTATATACATTAACTCAAAAAAGTCTACACATTTCATTATAAGTCGGAAATTGATTTCTGAGACTAAATTGTAAACTAGATAAACTCATCTTTAACAGAAAAAGTTTAAAAAATGTATTGTAATTACAATTAATATGTTTTAAGGAAATACGTCTAGTAAAAATTGCATTTCTATGTAAGTTGATTCAAGAAAATATGAAGGAAGTCAAATTTCACAATAGAAGAAAGATGAAAGATCATGCAGAACTAATCCAAATCCTAACAAATTTAATTTATCTTAAATCAACTAGAAAGACAAAGCCAACATAAAAAGAAAGAGTTCATAAAAAATGTTGAATTTTATATACGTTAACTCAAAAAAGTCAACACATTTCGTTATAAGTCGGAAATTAATTTCTGAGACTAAATTTTAAACTAGATAAACTCCTCTTTAACAGCAAAACTTTGAAAAATGTATTGTAATTACAATTAATATGTTCTAAGGCAATACGTCTAGTAAAAATTGCATTTCTATGTAAGTTGTTTTAAGAAAATATGAAGGAAGTCAAATTTCTCAATAGAAGAAAGATGAAAGGCCATGCAGAACTAATCCAAATCCTAACAAATTTCATCTATCTTGAATCAACTAGAAAGACAAAGCCAACACAGAAAGAAAGATTTCATAAAAATGTGGAATTTTATATACGTTAACTCAAAAAAGTCTACACATTTCGTTATAAGTCGGAAATTGATTTCTGAGACTAAATTGTAAACTAGATAAACTCCTCTTTAACAGAAAAAGTTTGAAAAACGTATTGTAATTACAATTAATATGTTCTAAGGAAATATGTCTAGTAAAAATTGCATTTCTATGTACATTGATTCAAGAAAATATGAAGGAAGTCAAATTTCATAATAGAACAAGGATGAAGGACCATGCAGAACTAATCCAAATCCTAACAAATTTCATCTATCTTGAATCAAATAGAAAGACAAAGCTAACACAAGTAGAAAGAGTTCATAAAAATATTGAATTTTATATATGTTAACTCAAAAAAGTCTACACACTTCGTTATAAGTCGGAAATTGATTTCTGAGACTAAATTATAAACTAAATAAACTCATCTTTAACAGAAAAAGTTTAAAAAATGTATTGTAATTAAAATTAATATGTTTTAAGGCAAGAAATCGCACAGATGGTCGAAGGAGAAGTGAAGAAGGAGGACGTCGTGCGTTCGATTCTCACTCTACTCATGTTTCTAACCTAGCAAAAAAAAAGCAATACGTCTAGTAAAAATTGCATTTCTATGTAAGTTGATTCAAAAATATATGAAGGAAGTCAAATTTCACAATAGAAGAAAGATGAAAGGTCATGCAGAACTAATCCAAATCCTAACAAATTTCATCTATCTTGAATCAACTAGAAAGACAAAGCCAACATAAAAAGAAAGAGTTCATAAAAAATGTTGAATTTTATATACGTTAGCTAAAAAAAGTTTACACATTTCGTTATAAGTCGGAAATTGATTTCTGAGACTAAATTTTAAACTAGATAAACTCCTCTTTAACAGAAAAAGTTTGAAAAATGTATTGTAATTACAATTAATATGTTCTAAGGCAATACGTCTAGTAAAAATTTCATTTCTATGTAAGTTGATTCAAGAAAATATGAAGGAAGTCAAATTTCTCAACAGAAGAAAGATGAAAAGACATGCAGGACTAATCCAAATCCTAACAAATTTCATCTTGTTGAATCAAATAGAAAGACAAAGCCAACATAAAAAGAAAGAGTTCATATAAATGTTGAATTTTATATACGTTAACTCAAAAAAGTCTACATGTTTCGTTATAAGTCGGAAATTGATTCCTGAGACTAAATTGTAAACTAGATAAACTCATCTTTAACAGAAAAAGTTTGAAAAATGTATTGTAATTACAATTAACATGTTCTAAGGAAATATGTCTAGTAAAAATTGCATTTCTATGTACGTTGATTCAAGAAAATATGAAGGAAGTCAAATTTCACAATAGAACAAGGATGAAAGACCATGCAGAACTAATCCAAATCCTAACAAATTTCATCTATCTTGAATCAAATAGAAAGACAAAGCTAACACAAAAAGAAAGAGTTCATAAAAATGTTGAATTTTATATACGTTAACTCAAGAAAGAATTCACATTTCCTTATAAGTCGGAAATTGATTTCTGAGACTAAATTGTAAACTAGATAAACTCATCTTTAACAGAAAAAACTTAAAAAATGTATTGTAATTACAATTAATATGTTTTAAGGAAATACGTCTAGTAAAAATTGCATTTCTATGTAAGTTGATTCAAGAAAATATGAAGGAAGTCAAATTTCACAATAGAAGAAAGATGAAAGATCATGCAGAACTAATCCAAATCCTAACAAATTTCATCTATCTTGAATCAACTAGAAAGACAAAGCCAACATAAAAAGAAAGAGTTCATAAAAAATGTTGAATTTTATATACGTTAACTCAAAAAAGTCTACACGTTTCATTATAAGTCGGAAATTGATTTCTGAGACTAAATTGTAAACTAGATAAACTCATCTTTAACAGAAAAAGTTTGAAAAATATATTGTAATGACAATTAATATGTTCTAAGGCAATACGTCTAGTAAAATTTGCATTTCTATGTACGTTGATTCAAGAAAATATGAAGGAAGTCAAATTTCACAATAGAACAAGGATGAAAGACCATACAGAACTAATCCAAATCCTAAAAAATTTCATCTATCTTGAATCATATAGAAAGACAAAGCCAACACAAAAAGAAAGAGTTCATAAAAATGTTAAGTTTTATATACGTTAACTCAAAAAACTCTACACATTTCGTTATAAGTCGGAAATTGATTTCTGAGACTAAATTGTAAACTAGATAAACTCCTCTTTAATAGAATAAGTTTGAAAAATGTATTGTAATTACAATTAATATGTTCTAAGGCAATATGTCTAGTAAAAATTGCATTTCTATATACGTTGATTCAAGAAAATATGAAGGAAGTCAAATTTCACAATAGAAGAAGGTTAAAAGACCAAGCAGAACTAATCCAAATCCTGAAAAATTTCATCTATCTTGAATCATATAGAAAGACAAAGCTAACACAAAAAGAAAGAGTTCATAAAAATGTTGAATTTTATATACGTTAAGTCAAGAAAGAGTTCACATTTCGTTATAAGTCGGAAATTGATTTCTGAGACTAAATTGTAAACTAGATAAACTCATCTTTAACAGAAAATTTTTTAAAAATGTATTGTAATTACAATTAATATGTTTTAAGGCAATACGTCTAGTAAAAATTGCATTTCTATGTAAGTTGATTCAAGAAAATATGAAGGAAGTCAAATTTCACAATAGAAGAAAGATGAAAGATCATGCAGAACTAATCCAAATCCTAACAAATTTCATCTATCTTGAATCAACTAGAAAGACAAAGCTAACATAAAAAGAAAGAGTTCATAAAAAATGTTGAATTTTATATACGTTAACTCAAAAAAGTCTACACATTTCGTTATAAGTCGGAAATTGATTTCTGAGACTAAATTTTAAACTAGATAAACTCCTCTTTAACAGAAAAAGTTTGAAAAATGTATTGTAATTACAATTAATATGTTCTAAGGCAATATGTCTAGCAAAAATTGCATTTATATGTACGTTGATTCAAGAAAATATGAAGGAAGTCAAATTTCACAATAGAACAAGGATGAAAGTCCATGCAGAACTAGTCCAAATCCTAACAAATTTCATCTATCTTGAATCAAATAGAAATACAAAGCTAACACAAAAAGAAAGAGTTCATAAAAATGTTGAATTTTATATACGTTAACTCAAGAAAGAGTTCACATTTCATTATAAGTCGGAAATTGATTTCTGAGACTAAATTGTAAACTAGATAAACTCATCTTTAACAGAAAAAGTTTAAAAAATGTATTGTAATTACAATTAATATGTTTTAAGGAAATACGTCTAGTAAAAATTGCATTTCTATGTAAGTTGATTCAAGAAAATATGAAGGAAGTCAAATTTCACAATAGAAGAAAGATGAAAGATCATGCAGAACTAATCCAAATCCTAACAAATTTAATTTATCTTAAATCAACTAGAAAGACAAAGCCAACATAAAAAGAAAGAGTTCATAAAAAATGTTGAATTTTATATACGTTAACTCAAAAAAGTCAACACATTTCGTTATAAGTCGGAAATTAATTTCTGAGACTAAATTTTAAACTAGATAAACTCCTCTTTAACAGCAAAACTTTGAAAAATGTATTGTAATTACAATTAATATGTTCTAAGGCAATACGTCTAGTAAAAATTGCATTTCTATGTAAGTTGTTTTAAGAAAATATGAAGGAAGTCAAATTTCTCAATAGAAGAAAGATGAAAGGCCATGCAGAACTAATCCAAATCCTAACAAATTTCATCTTCTTGAATCAAATAGAAAGACAAAGCCAACATAAAAAGAAAGAGTTCATATAAATGTTGAATTTTATATACGTTAACACAAAAAAGTCTATACGTTTCGTTATAAGTCGGAAATTGAATTCTGAGACTAAATTGTAAACTAGATAAACTCATCTTTAACAGAAAAAGTTTGAAAAATGTATTGTAATGACAATTAATATGTTCTAAGGCAATATGTCTAGTAAAAATTGCATTTCTATGTACGTTGATTCAAGAAAATATGAAGGAAGTCAAATTTCACAATAGAACAAGGATGAAAGACCTTGCAGAAGTAATCCAAATCCTAACAAATTTCATCTATCTTGAATCAACTAGAAAGACAAAGCCAACACAGAAAGAAAGATTTCATAAAAATGTGGAATTTTATATACGTTAACTCAAAAAAGTCTACACATTTCGTTATAAGTCGGAAATTGATTTCTGAGACTAAATTGTAAACTAGATAAACTCCTCTTTAACAGAAAAAGTTTGAAAAACGTATTGTAATTACAATTAATATGTTCTAAGGAAATATGTCTAGTAAAAATTGCATTTCTATGTACATTGATTCAAGAAAATATGAAGGAAGTCAAATTTCATAATAGAACAAGGATGAAGGACCATGCAGAACTAATCCAAATCCTAACAAATTTCATCTATCTTGAATCAAATAGAAAGACAAAGCTAACACAAGTAGAAAGAGTTCATAAAAATATTGAATTTTATATATGTTAACTCAAAAAAGTCTACACACTTCGTTATAAGTCGGAAATTGATTTCTGAGACTAAATTATAAACTAAATAAACTCATCTTTAACAGAAAAAGTTTAAAAAATGTATTGTAATTAAAATTAATATGTTTTAAGGCAAGACATCGCACAGATGGTCGAAGGAGAAGTGAAGAAGGAGGACGTCGTGCGTTCGATTCTCACTCTACTCATGTTTCTAACCTAGCAAAAAAAAAAAGCAATACGTCTAGTAAAAATTGCATTTCTATGTAAGTTGATTCAAAAAAATATGAAGGAAGTCAAATTTCACAATAGAAGAAAGATGAAAGGTCATGCAGAACTAATCCAAATCCTAACAAATTTCATCTATCTTGAATCAACTAGAAAGACAAAGCCAACATAAAAAGAAAGAGTTCATAAAAAATGTTGAATTTTATATACGTTAGCTAAAAAAAGTTTACACATTTCGTTATAAGTCGGAAATTGATTTCTGAGACTAAATTTTAAACTAGATAAACTCCTCTTTAACAGAAAAAGTTTGAAAAATGTATTGTAATTACAATTAATATGTTCTAAGGCAATACGTCTAGTAAAAATTTCATTTCTATGTAAGTTGATTCAAGAAAATATGAAGGAAGTCAAATTTCTCAACAGAAGAAAGATGAAAAGACATGCAGGACTAATCCAAATCCTAACAAATTTCATCTTGTTGAATCAAATAGAAAGACAAAGCCAACATAAAAAGAAAGAGTTCATATAAATGTTGAATTTTATATACGTTAACTCAAAAAAGTCTACATGTTTCGTTATAAGTCGGAAATTGATTCCTGAGACTAAATTGTAAACTAGATAAACTCATCTTTAACAGAAAAAGTTTGAAAAATGTATAGTAATGACAATTAATATGTTCTAAGGCAATACGTCTAGTAAAAATTGCATTTCTATGTAAGTTGATTCAAGAAAATATGAAGGAAGTCAAATTTCTCAATAGAAGAAAGATGAAAGGCCATGCAGAACTAATCCAAATCCTAACAAATTTCATCTATCTTGAATCAAATAGAAAGACAAAGCCAACATAAAAACAAAGAGTTCATATAAATGTTGAATTTTATATACGTTAACTCAAAAAAGTCTACACGTTTTGTTATAAGTCGGAAATTGATTTCTGTGACTAAATTGTAAACTAGATAAACTCATCTTTAACAGAAAAAGTTTGAAAAATGTATTGTAATGACAATTAATATGTTCTAAGGCAATATGTCTAGTAAAAATTGCATTTCTATGTACGTTGATTCAAGAAACTATGAAGGAAGTCAAATTTTACAATAGAACAAGGATGAAAGACCATGCAGAACTAATCCAAATCCTAACAAATTTCATCTATTTTGAATCAAATAGAAAGACAAAGCCAACTCAAAAAGAAAGAGTTCATAAAAATGTTGAATTTTATATACGTTAACTCAAAAAAGTCTACACATTTCGTTATAAATCGGAAATTAATTCCTGAGACTAAATTGTAAACTAGATAAACTCATCTTTAACAGAAAAAGTTTGAAAAATGTATTGTAATGACAATTAATATGTTCTAAGGCAATATGTCTAGTAAAAATTGCATTTCTATGTACGTTGATTCAAGAAAATATGAAGGAAGTCAAATTTCACAATAGAACAAGGATGAAAGACCATGCAGAACTAATCCAAATCCTAACAAATTTCATCTATCTTGAATCAAATAGAAAGACAAAGCCAACACAAAAAGATAGAGTTCATATAAATGTTGAATTTTATATACGTTAACTCAAAAAAGTCTACACATTTAGTGATAAGTCGGAAATTGATTTCTGAGACTAAATTTTAAACTAGATAAACTCCTCTTTAACACAAAAAGTTTGAAAAATGTATTGTAATTACAATTAATATGTTCTAAGGTAATACGTCTAGTAAAAATTGCATTTCTATGTAATTTGTTTCAAGAAAATATGAAGGAAGTCAAATTTCTCAATAGAAGAAAGATGAAAGACCATGCAGAACTAATCCAAATCCTAACAAATTTCATCTTCTTGAATCAAATAGAAAGACAAAGGCAACATAAAAACAAATAGTTCATATAAATGTTGAATTTTATATACGTTAACTCAAAAAAGTCTACACATTTCGTTATAAGTCGGAAATTAATTCCTGAGACTAAATTGTAAACTAGATAAACTCATCTTTAACAGAAAAAGTTTGAAAAATGTATTGTAATGACAATTAATATGTTCTAAGGCAATACGTCTAGTAAAAATTGCATTTCTATGTAAGTTGATTCAAGAAAATATGAAGGAAGTCAAATTTCTCAATAGAAGAAAGATGAAAGGCCATGCAGAACTAATCCAAATCCTAACAAATTTCATCTATCTTGAATCAAATAGAAAGACAAAGCCAACATAAAAACAAAGAGTTCATATAAATGTTGAATTTTATATACGTTAACTCAAAAAAGTCTACACGTTTTGTTATAAGTCGGAAATTGATTTTTGTGACTAAATTGTAAACTAGATAAACTCATCTTTAACAGAAAAAGTTTGAAAAATGTATTGTAATGACAATTAATATGTTCTAAGGCAATATGTCTAGTAAAAATTGCATTTCTATGTACGTTGATTCAAGAAAATATGAAGGAAGTCAAATTTCACAATAGAACAAGGATGAAAGACCATGCAGAACTAATCCCAATCCTAACAAATTTCATCTATCTTGAATCAAATAGAAAGACAAAGCCAACACAAAAAGAAAGAGTTCATATAAATGTTGAATTTTATATACGTTAACTCAAAAAAGTCTACACATTTAGTTATAAGTCGGAAATTGATTTCTGAGACTAAATTTTAAACTAGATAAACTCCTCTTTAACACAAAAAGTTTGAAAAATGTATTGTAATTACAATTAATATGTTCTAAGGTAATACGTCTAGTAAAAACTGCATTTCTATGTAATTTGATTCAAGAAAATATGAAGGAAGTCAAATTTCTATATAGAAGAAAGATGAAAGACCATGCAGAACTAATCCAAATCCTAACAAATTTCATCTTCTTGAATCAAATAGAAAGACAAAGGCAACATAAAAATTGCATTTCTATGTACGTTGATTCAAGAAAATATGAAGGAAGTCAAATTTTACAATAGAACAAGGATGAAAGACCATGCAGAACTAATCCAAATCCTAACAAATTTCATCTATCTTGAATGAAATAGAAAGACAAAGCCAACTCAAAAAGAAAGAGTTCATAAAAATGTTGAATTTTATATACGTTAACTCAAAAAAGTCTACACATTTCGTTATAAATCGGAATTTAATTCCTGAGACTAAATTGTAAACTAGATAAACTCATCTTTAACAGAAAAAGTTTGAAATATGTATTGTAATGACAATTAATATGTTCTAAGGCAATATGTCTAGTAAAAATTGCATTTCTATTTACGTTGATTCAAGAAAATATGAAGGAAGTCAAATTTCACAATAGAAGAAAGATGAAAGATCATGCAGAACTAACCCAAATCCTAACAAATTTCATCTATCTTGATTCAACTAGAAAGACAAGGCCAACATAAAAATAAAGAGTTCATAAAAAATGTTAAAATTTATATACGTTAACTCAAAAAAGTCAACACATTTCGTTATAAGTCGGAAATTAATTTCTGAGACTAAATTTTAAACTAGATAAACTCCTCTTTAACAGAAAAACTTTGAAAAATGTATTGTAATTACAATTAATATGTTCTAAGGCAATACGTCTAGTAAAAATTGCATTTCTATGTAATTTGATTCAAGAAAATATGAAGGAAGTCAAATTTCTCAATAGAAGAAAGATGAAAGACCATGCAGAACTAATCCAAATCCTAACAAATTTCATCTTCTTGAATCAAATAGAAAGACAAATCCAACATAAAAAGAAAGAGTTCATATAAATGTTGAATTTTATATACGTTAACACAAAAAAGTCTACACGTTTCGTTATAAGTCAGAATTTGAATTCTGAGACTAAATTGTAAACTAGATAACCTCATCTGTAACAGAAAAAGTTTGAAAAATGTATTGTAATGACAATTAATATGTTCTAAGGTAATATGTCTAGTAAAAATTGCATTTCTATGTACGTTGATTCAAGAAAATATGAAGGAAGTCAAATTTCACAATAGAACAAGGATGAAAGACCATGCAGAACTAATCCAAATCCTAAGAAATTTCATCTATCTTGAATCAAATAGAAAGACAAAGCCAACACAAAAAGAAAGAGTTCATATAAATGTTGAATTTTATATACGTTAGCTCAAAAAAGTCTACACATTTAGTTATAAGTCGGAAATTGATTTCTGAGACTAAATTTTAAACTAGATAAACTCCTCTTTAACACAAAAAGTTTGAAAAATGTATTGTAATTACAATTAATATGTTCTAAGGTAATACGTCTAGTAAAAATTGCATTTCTATGTAATTTGATTCAAGAAAATATGAAGGAAGTCAAATTTCTCAATAGAAGAAAGATGAAAGACCATGCAGAACTAATCCAAATCCTAACAAATTTCATCTTCTTGAATCAAATAGAAAGACAAAGGCAACATAAAAACAAATAGTTCATATAAATGTTGAATTTTATATACGTTAACTCAAAAAAGTCTACACATTTCGTTATAAGTCGGAAATTAATTCCTGAGACTAAATTGTAAACTAGATAAACTCATCTTTAACAGAAAAAGTTTGAAAAATGTATTGTAATGACAATTAATATGTTCTAAGGCAATACGTCTAGTAAAAATTGCATTTCTATGTAAGTTGATTCAAGAAAATATGAAGGAAGTCAAATTTCTCAATAGAAGAAAGAAGAAAGGCCATGCAGAACTAATCCAAATCCTAACAAATTTCATCTATCTTGAATCAAATAGAAAGACAAAGCCAACATAAAAACAAAGAGTTCATATAAATGTTGAATTTTATATACGTTAACTCAAAAAAGTCTACACGTTTTGTTATAAGTCGGAAATTGATTTGTGTGACTAAATTGTAAACTAGATAAACTCATCTTTAACAGAAAAAGTTTGAAAAATGTATTGTAATGACAATTAATATGTTCTAAGGCAATATGTCTAGTAAAAATTGAATTTCTATGTACGTTAATTCAAGAAAATATGAAGGAAGTCAAATTTCACAATAGAACAAGGATGAAAGACCATGCAGAACTAATCCAAATCCTAACAAATTTCATCTATCTTGAATCAAATAGAAAGACAAAGCCAACACAAAAAGAAAGAGTTCATATAAATGTTGAATTTTATATACGTTAACTCAAAAAAGTCTACACATTTAGTTATAAGTCGGAAATTGATTTCTGAGACTAAATTTTAAACTAGATAAACTCCTCTTTAACACAAAAAGTTTGAAAAATGTATTGTAATTACAATTAATATGTTCTAAGGTAATACGTCTAGTAAAAACTGCATTTCTATGTAATTTGATTCAAGAAAATATGAAGGAAGTCAAATTTCTATATAGAAGAAAGATGAAAGACCATGCAGAACTAATCCAAATCCTAACAAATTTCATCTTCTTGAATCAAATAGAAAGACAAAGGCAACATAAAAATTTCATTTCTATGTACGTTGATTCAAGAAAATATGAAGGAAGTCAAATTTTACAATAGAACAAGGATGAAAGACCATGCAGAACTAATCCAAATCCTAACAAATTTCATCTATCTTGAATGAAATAGAAAGACAAAGCCAACTCAAAAAGAAAGAGTTCATAAAAATGTTGAATTTTATATACGTTAACTCAAAAAAGTCAACACATTTCGTTATAAGTCGGAAATTAATTTCTGAGACTAAATTTTAAACTAGATAAACTCCTCTTTAACAGAAAAACTTTGAAAAATGTATTGTAATTACAATTAATATGTTCTAAGGCAATACGTCTAGTAAAAATTGCATTTCTATGTAAGTTGATTCAAGAAAATATGAAGGAAGTCAAATTTCTCAATAGAAGAAAAATGAAAGGCCATGCAGAACTAATTCAAATCCTAACAAATTTCATCTTCTTGAATCAAATAGAAAGACAAAGCCAACATAAAAACAAAGAGTTCATATAAATGTTGAATTTTATATACGTTAACTCAAAAAAGTCTACATGTTTCGTTATAAGTCGGAAATTAATTCCTGAGACTAAATTGTAAACTAGATAAACTCATCTTTAACAGAAAAAGTTTGAAAAATGCATTTTAATGACAATTAATATGTTCTAAGGAAATATGTCTAGTAAAAATTGCATTTCTATGTACGTTGATTCAAGAAAATATGAAGGAAGTCAAATTTCACAATAGAACAAGGATGAAAGATCATGCAGAACTAATCCAAATCCTAACAAATTTCATCTTGTTGAATCAAATAGAAAGACAAATCCAACATAAAAAGAAAGAGTTCATATAAATGTTGAATTTTATATACGTTAACTCAAAAAAGTCTACATGTTTCGTTATAAGTCGGAAATTGATTCCTGAGACTAAATTGTAAACTAGATAAACTCATCTTTAACAGAAAAAGTTTGAAAAATGTATAGTAATGACAATTAATATGTTCTAAGGCAATACGTCTAGTAAAAATTGCATTTCTATGTAAGTTGATTCAAGAAAATATGAAGGAAGTCAAATTTCTCAATAGAAGAAAGATGAAAGGCCATGCAGAACTAATCCAAATCCTAACAAATTTCATCTATCTTGAATCAAATAGAAAGACAAAGCCAACATAAAAACAAAGAGTTCATATAAATGTTGAATTTTATATACGTTAACTCAAAAAAGTCTACACGTTTTGTTATAAGTCGGAAATTGATTTCTGTGACTAAATTGTAAACTAGATAAACTCATCTTTAACAGAAAAAGTTTGAAAAATGTATTGTAATGACAATTAATATGTTCTAAGGCAATATGTCTAGTAAAAATTGCATTTCTATGTACGTTGATTCAAGAAACTATGAAGGAAGTCAAATTTTACAATAGAACAAGGATGAAAGACCATGCAGAACTAATCCAAATCCTAACAAATTTCATCTATTTTGAATCAAATAGAAAGACAAAGCCAACTCAAAAAGAAAGAGTTCATAAAAATGTTGAATTTTATATACGTTAACTCAAAAAAGTCTACACATTTCGTTATAAATCGGAAATTAATTCCTGAGACTAAATTGTAAACTAGATAAACTCATCTTTAACAGAAAAAGTTTGAAAAATGTATTGTAATGACAATTAATATGTTCTAAGGCAATATGTCTAGTAAAAATTGCATTTTTATGTACGTTGATTCAAGAAAATATGAAGGAAGTCAAATTTCACAATAGAAGAAAGATGAAAGATCATGCAGAACTAACCCAAATAATAACAAATTTCATCTATCTTGAATCAACTAGAAAGACAAAGCCAACATAAAAATAAAGAGTTCATAAAAAATGTTAAATTTTATATACGTTAACTCAAAAAAGTCTACACATTTCGTTATAGGTCGGAAATTGATTTCTGAGACTAAATTTTAAACTAGATAAACTCCTCTTTAACAAAAAAAGTTTGAAAAATGTATTGTAATTACAATTAATATGTTCTAAGGCAATACGTCTAGTAAAAATTGCATTTCTATGTAATTTGATTCAAGAAAATATGAAGGAAGTCAAATTTCTCAATAGAAGAAAGATGAAAGGCCATGCAGAACTAATCCAAATCCTAACAAATTTCATCTTCTTGAATCAAATAGAAAGACAAAGCCAACATAAAAAGAAAGAGTTCATATAAATGTTGAATTTTATATACGTTAACTCAAAAAAGTCTACACACTTCGTTATAAGTCGGAAGTTGATTTCTGAGGCTAAATTGTAAACTAGATAAATTCATCTTTAACAGAAAAAGTTTGAAAAATGTATTTTAATGACCATTAATATGTTCTAAGGCAATATGTCTAGTAAAAATTGCATTTCTATGTACGTTGATTCAAGAAAATATGAAGGAAGTCAAATTTCACAATAGAACAAGGATGAAAGATCATGCAGAACTAATCCAAATCCTAACAAATTTCATCTTGTTTAATCAAATATAAAGACAAAGCCAACATAAAAAGAAAGAGTTCATATAAATGTTGAATTTTATATACGTTAACTCAAAAAAGTCTACATGTTTCGTTATAAGTCGGAAATTGATTCCTGAGACTAAATTGTAAACTAGATAAACTCATCTTTAACAGAAAAAGTTTGAAAAATGTATTGTAATGACAATTAATATGTTCTAAGGCAATACGTCTAGTAAAAATTGCATTTCTATGTAAGTTGATTCAAGAAAATATGAAGGAAGTCAAATTTCTCAATAGAAGAAAGATGAAAGGCCATGCAGAACTAATCCAAATCCTAACAAATTTCATCTTCTTGAATCAAATAGAAAGACAAAGCCAACATAAAAACAAAGAGTTCATATAAATGTTGAATTTTATATACGTTAACTCAAAAAAGTCTACATGTTTCGTTATAAGTCGGAAATTAATTCCTGAGACTAAATTGTAAACTAGATAAACTCATCTTTAACAGAAAAAGTTTGAAAAATGTATTGTAATGACAATTAATATGTTCTAAGGCAATATGTCTAGTAAAAATTGCATTTCTATGTACGTTGATTCAAGAAAATATGAAGGAAGTCAAATTTCACAATAGAACAAGGATGAAAGACCATGCAGAACTAATCCAAATCCTAACAAATTTCATCTATCTTGAATCAAATAGAAAGACAAAGCCAACACAAAAAGAAAGAGTTCATATAAATGTTGAATTTTATATACGTTAACTCAAAAAAGTCTACACATTTAGTTATAAGTCGGAAATTGATTTCTGAGACTAAATTTTAAACTAGATAAACTCCTCTTTAACACAAAAAGTTTGAAAAATGTATTGTAATTACAATTAATATGTTCTAAGGTAATACGTCTAGTAAAAATTGCATTTCTATGTAATTTGATTCAAGAAAATATGAAGGAAGTCAAATTTCTCAATAGAAGAAAGATGAAAGACCATGCAGAACTAATCCAAATCCTAACAAATTTCATCTTCTTGAATCAAATAGAAAGACAAAGGCAACATAAAAACAAATAGTTCATATAAATGTTGAATTTTATATACGTTAACTCAAAAAAGTCTACACATTTCGTTATAAGTCGGAAATTAATTCCTGAGACTAAATTGTAAACTAGATAAACTCATCTTTAACAGAAAAAGTTTGAAAAATGTATTGTAATGACAATTAATATGTTCTAAGGCAATACGTCTAGTAAAAATTGCATTTCTATGTAAGTTGATTCAAGAAAATATGAAGGAAGTCAAATTTCTCAATAGAAGAAAGATGAAAGGCCATGCCGAACTAATTCAAATCCTAACAAATTTCATCTTCTTGAATCAAATAGAAAGACAAAGCCAACATAAAAACAAAGAATTCATATAAATGTTGAATTTTATATACGTTAACTCAAAAAAGTCTACATGTTTCGTTATAAGTCGGAAATTAATTCCTGAGACTAAATTGTAAACTAGATAAACTCATCTTTAACAGAAAAAGTTTGAAAAATGTATTTTAATGACAATTAATATGTTCTAAGGCAATATGTCTAGTAAAAATTGCATTTCTATGTACGTTGATTCAAGAAAATATGAAGGAAGTCAAATTTCACAATAGAAAAAGGATGAAAGATCATGCAGAACTAATCCAAATCCTAACAAATTTCATCTTGTTGAATCAAATAGAAAGACAAAGCCAACATAAAAAGAAAGAGTTCATATAAATGTTGAATTTTATATACGTTAACTCAAAAAAGTCTACATGTTTCGTTATAAGTCGGAAATTGATTCCTGAGACTAAATTGTAAACTAGATAAACTCATCTTTAATTGAAAAAGTTTGAAAAATGTATTGTAATGACAATTAATATGTTCTAAGGCAATACGTCTAGTAAAAATTGCATTTCTATGTAAGTTGATTCAAGAAAATATGAAGGAAGTCAAATTTCTCAATAGAAGAAAGATGAAAGGCCATGCAGAACTAATCCAAATCCTAACAAATTTCATCTATCTTGAATCAAATAGAAAAACAAAGCCAACATAAAAACAAAGAGTTCATATAAATGTTGAATTTTATATACGTTAACTCAAAAAAGTCTACACGTTTTGTTATAAGTCGGAAATTGATTTCTGTGACTAAATTGTAAACTAGATAAACTCATCTTTAACAGAAAAAGTTTGAAAAATGTATTGTAATGACAATTAATATATCCAAGGCAATATGTCTAGTAAAAATTGCATTTCTATGTACGTTGATTCAAGAAAATATGAAGGAAGTCAAATTTTACAATAGAACAAGGATGAAAGACCATGCAGAACTAATCCAAATCCTAACAAATTTCATCTATCTTGAATCAAATAGAAAGACAAAGCCAACTCAAAAAGAAAGAGTTCATAAAAATGTTGAATTTTATATACGTTAACTCAAAAAAGTCTACACATTTCGTTATAAATCGGAAATTAATTCCTGAGACTAAATTGTAAACTAGATAAACTCATCTTTAACAGAAAAAGTTTGAAAAATGTATTGTAATGACAATTAATATGTTCTAAGGCAATATGTCTAGTAAAAATTGCATTTCTATGTACGTTGATTCAAGAAAATATGAAGGAAGTCAAATTTCACAATAGAAGAAAGATGAAAGATCATGCAGAACTAATCCAAATCCTAACAAATTTCATCTATCTTGAATCAACTAGAAAGACAAAGCCAACATAAAAATAAAGAGTTCATAAAAAATGTTAAATTTTATATACGTTAACTCAAAAAAGTCAACACATTTCGTTATAAGACGGAAATTAATTTCTGAGACTAAATTTTAAACTAGATAAACTCCTCTTTAACAGCAAAACTTTGAAAAATGTATTGTAATTACAATTAATATGTTCTAAGGCAATACGTCTAGTAAAAATTGCATTTCTATGTAAGTTGTTTTAAGAAAATATGAAGGAAGTCAAATTTCTCAATAGAAGAAAGATGAAAGACCATGCAGAACTAATCCAAATCCTAACAAATTTCATCTTCTTGAATCAAATAGAAAGACAAAGCCAACATAAAAAGAAAGAGTTCATATAAATGTTGAATTTTATATACGTTAACACAAAAAAGTCTACACGTTTCGTTATAAGTCGGAAATTGAATTCTGAGACTAAATTGTAATCTAGATAAACTCATCTTTAACAGAAAAAGTTTGAAAAATGTATTGTAATGACAATTAATATGTTCTAAGGCAATATGTCTAGTAAAAATTGCATTTCTATGTACGTTGATTCAAGAAAATATGAAGGAAGTCAAATTTCACAATAGAACAAGGATGAAAGACCATGCAGAACTAATCCAAATCCTAACAAATTTCATATATCTTGAATCAAATAGAAAGACAAAGCCAACACAAAAAGAAAGAGTTCATATAAATGTTGAATTTTATATACGTTAACTCAAAAAAGTCTACACATTTAGTTATAAGTCGGAAATTGATTTCTGAGACTAAATTTTAAACTAGATAAACTCCTCTTTAACACAAAAAGTTTGAAAAATGTATTGTAATTACAATTAATATGTTCTAAGGTAATACGTCTAGTAAAAATTGCATTTCTATGTAATTTGATTCAAGAAAATATGAAGGAAGTCAAATTTCTCAATAGAAGAAAGATGAAAGACCATGCAGAACTAATCCAAATCCTAACAAATTTCATCTTCTTGAATCAAATAGAAAGACAAAGGCAACATAAAAACAAATTGTTCATATAAATGTTGAATTTTATATACGTTAACTCAAAAAAGTCTACACATTTCGTTATAAGTCGGAAATTAATTCCTGAGACTAAATTGTAAACTAGATAAACTCATCTTTAACAGAAAAAGTTTGAAAAATGTATTGTAATGACAATTAATATGTTCTAAGGCAATACGTCTAGTAAAAATTGCATTTCTATGTAAGTTGATTCAAGAAAATATGAAGGAAGTCAAATTTCTCAATAAAAGAAAGATGAAAGGCCATGCAGAACTAATTCAAATCCTAACAAATTTCATCTTCTTGAACCAAATAGAAAGACAAAGCCAACATAAAAACAAAGAGTTCATATAAATGTTGAATTTTATATACGTTAACTCAAAAAAGTCTACATGTTTCGTTATAAGTCGGAAATTAATTCCTGAGACTAAATTGTAAACTAGATAAACTCATCTTTAACAGAAAAAGTTTGAAAAATGTATTTTAATGACAATTAATATGTTCTAAGGCAATATGTCTAGTAAAAATTGCATTTCTATGTACGTTGATTCAAGAAAATATGAAGAAAGTCAAATTTCACAATAGAACAAGGATGAAAGATCATGCAGAACTAATCCAAATCCTAACAAATTTCATCTTGTTGAATCAAATAGAAAGACAAAGCCAACATAAAAAGAAAGAGTTCATATAAATGTTGAATTTTATATACGTTAACTCAAAAAAGTCTACATGTTTCGTTATAAGTCGGAAATTGATTCCTGAGACTAAATTGTAAACTAGATAAACTCATCTTTAACAGAAAAAGTTTGAAAAATGTATTGTAATGACAATTAATATGTTCTAAGGCAATACGTCTAGTAAAAATTGCATTTCTATGTAAGTTGATTCAAGAAAATATGAAGGAAGTCAAATTTCTCAATAGAAGAAATATGAAAGGCCATGCAGAACTAATCCAAATCCTAACAAATTTCATCTATCTTGAATCAAATAGAAAGACAAAGCCAACATAAAAACAAAGAGTTCATATAAATGTTGAATTTTATATACGTTAACTCAAAAAAGTCTACACGTTTTGTTATAAGTCGGAAATTGATTTCTGTGACTAAATTGTAAACTAGATAAACTCATCTTTAACAGAAAAAGTTTGAAAAAGGTATTGTAATGACAATTAATATGTTCTAAGGCAATATGTCTAGTAAAAATTGCATTTCTATGTACGTTGATTCAAGAAAATATGAAGGAAGTCAAATTTTACAATAGAACAAGGATGAAAGACCATGCAGAACTAATCCAAATCCTAACAAATTTCATCTATCTTGAATCAAATAGAAAGACAAAGCCAACTCAAAAAGAAAATGTTGAATTTTATATACGTTAACTCAAAAAAGTCTACACATTTCGTTATAAATCGGAAATTAATTCCTGAGACTAAATTGTAAACTAGATAAACTCATCTTTAACAGAAAAAGTTTGAAAAATGTATTGTAATGACAATTAATATGTTCTAAGGCAATATGTCTAGTAAAAATTGCATTTCTATGTACGTTGATTCAAGAAAATATGAAGGAAGTCAAATTTCACAATAGAAGAAAGATGAAAGATCATGCAGAACTAATCCAAATCCTAAAAAATTTCATCTATCTTGAATCAACTAGAAAGACAAAGCCAACATAAAAATAAAGAGTTCATAAAAAATGTTAAATTTTATATACGTTAACTCAAAAAAGTCAACACATTTCGTTATAAGTCGGAAATTAATTTCTGAGACTAAATTTTAAACTAGATAAACTCCTCTTTAACAGCAAAACTTTGAAAAATGTATTGTAATTACAATTAATATGTTCTAAGGCAATACGTCTAGTAAAAATTGCATTTCTATGTAAGTTGTTTTAAGAAAATATGAAGTCAAATTTCTCAATAGAAGAAAGATGAAAGGCCATGCAGAACTAATCCAAATCCTAACAAATTTCATCTTCTTGAATCAAATAGAAAGACAAAGCCAACATAAAAAGAAAGAGTTCATATAAATGTTGAATTTTATATACGTTAACACAAAAAAGTCTACACGTTTCGTTATAAGTCGGAAATTGAATTCTGAGACTAAATTGTAATCTAGATAAACTCATCTTTAACAGAAAAAGTTTGAAAAATGTATTGTAATGACAATTAATATGTTCTAAGGCAATACGTCTAGTAAAAATTGCATTTCTATGTAAGTTGATTCAAGAAAATATGAAGGAAGTCAAATTTCTCAATAGAAGAAATATGAAAGGCCATGCAGAACTAATCCAAATCCTAACAAATTTCATCTATCTTGAATCAAATAGAAAGACAAAGCCAACATAAAAACAAAGAGTTCATATAAATGTTGAATTTTATATACGTTAACTCAAAAAAGTCTACACGTTTTGTTATAAGTCGGAAATTGATTTCTGTGACTAAATTGTAAACTAGATAAACTCATCTTTAACAGAAAAAGTTTGAAAAAGGTATTGTAATGACAATTAATATGTTCTAAGGCAATATGTCTAGTAAAAATTGCATTTCTATGTACGTTGATTCAAGAAAATATGAAGGAAGTCAAATTTTACAATAGAACAAGGATGAAAGACCATGCAGAATTAATCCAAATCCTAACAAATTTCATCTATCTTGAATCAAATAGAAAGACAAAGCCAACTCAAAAAGAAAATGTTGAATTTTATATACGTTAACTCAAAAAAGTCTACACATTTCGTTATAAATCGGAAATTAATTCCTGAGACTAAATTGTAAACTAGATAAACTCATCTTTAACAGAAAAAGTTTGAAAAATGTATTGTAATGACAATTAATATGTTCTAAGGCAATATGTCTAGTAAAAATTGCATTTCTATGTACGTTGATTCAAGAAAATATGAAGGAAGTCAAATTTCACAATAGAAGAAAGATGAAAGATCATGCAGAACTAATCCAAATCCTAAAAAATTTCATCTATCTTGAATCAACTAGAAAGACAAAGCCAACATAAAAATAAAGAGTTCATAAAAAATGTTAAATTTTATATACGTTAACTCAAAAAAGTCAACACATTTCGTTATAAGTCGGAAATTAATTTCTGAGACTAAATTTTAAACTAGATAAACTCCTCTTTAACAGCAAAACTTTGAAAAATGTATTGTAATTACAATTAATATGTTCTAAGGCAATACGTCTAGTAAAAATTGCATTTCTATGTAAGTTGTTTTAAGAAAATATGAAGTCAAATTTCTCAATAGAAGAAAGATGAAAGGCCATGCAGAACTAATCCAAATCCTAACAAATTTCATCTTCTTGAATCAAATAGAAAGACAAAGCCAACATAAAAAGAAAGAGTTCATATAAATGTTGAATTTTATATACGTTAACACAAAAAAGTCTACACGTTTCGTTATAAGTCGGAAATTGAATTCTGAGACTAAATTGTAATCTAGATAAACTCATCTTTAACAGAAAAAGTTTGAAAAATGTATTGTAATGACAATTAATATGTTCTATGGCAATACGTCTAGTAAAAATTGCATTTCTATGTAAGTTGATTCAAGAAAATATGAAGGAAGTCAAATTTCTCAATAGAAGAAAGATGAAAGGCCATGCAGAACTAATTCAAATCCTAACAAATTTCATCTTCTTGAACCAAATAGAAAGACAAAGCCAACATAAAAACAAAGAGTTCATATAAATGTTGAATTTTATATACGTTAACTCTAAAAAGTCTACATGTTTCGTTATAAGTCGGAAATTAATTCCTGAGACTAAATTGTAAACTAGATAAACTCATCTTTAACAGAAAAAGTTTGAAAAATGTATTTTAATGACAATTAATATGTTCTAAGGCAATATGTCTAGTAAAAATTGCATTTCTATGTACGTTGATTCAAGAAAATATGAAGAAAGTCAAATTTCACAATAGAACAAGGATGAAAGATCATGCAGAACTAATCCAAATCCTAACAAATTTCATCTTGTTGAATCAAATAGAAAGACAAAGCCAACATAAAAAGAAAGAGTTCATATAAATGTTGAATTTTATATACGTTAACTCAAAAAAGTCTACATGTTTCGTTATAAGTCGGAAATTGATTCCTGAGACTAAATTGTAAACTAGATAAACTCATCTTTAACAGAAAAAGTTTGAAAAATGTATTGTAATGACAATTAATATGTTCTAAGGCAATACGTCTAGTAAAAATTGCATTTCTATGTAAGTTGATTCAAGAAAATATGAAGGAAGTCAAATTTCTCAATAGAAGAAAGATGAAAGGCCATGCAGAACTAATCCAAATCCTAACAAATTTCATCTTCTTGAATCAAATAGAAAGACAAAGCCAACATAAAAACAAAGAGTTCATATAAATGTTGAATTTTAAATACGTTAACTCAAAAAAGTCTACATGTTTCGTTATAAGTCGGAAATTAATTCCTGAGACTAAATTGTAAACTAGATAAACTCATCTTTAACAGAAAAAGTTTGAAAAATGTATTGTAATGACAATTAATATGTTCTAAGGCAATATGTCTAGTAAAAATTGCATTTCTATGTACGTTGATTCAAGAAAATATGAAGGAAGTCAAATTTCACAATAGAACAAGGATGAAAGACCATGCAGAACTAATCCAAATCCTAACAAATTTCATCTATCTTGAATCAAATAGAAAGACAAAGCCAACACAAAAAGAAAGAGTTCATATAAATGTTGAATTTTATAAACGTTAACTCAAAAAAGTCTACACATTTAGTTATAAGTCGGAAATTGATTTCTGAGACTAAATTTTAAACTAGATAAACTCCTCTTTAACACAAAAAGTTTGAAAAATGTATTGTAATTACAATTAATATGTTCTAAGGTAATACGTCTAGTAAAAATTGCATTTCTATGTAATTTGATTCAAGAAAATATGAAGGAAGTCAAATTTCTCAATAGAAGAAAGATGAAAGACCATGCAGAACTAATCCAAATCCTAACAAATTTCATCTTCTTGAATCAAATAGAAAGACAAAGGCAACATAAAAACAAATAGTTCATATAAATGTTGAATTTTATATACGTTAACTCAAAAAAGTCTACACATTTCGTTATAAGTCGGAAATTAATTCCTGAGACTAAATTGTAAACTAGATAAACTCATCTTTAACAGAAAAAGTTTGAAAAATGTATTGTAATGACAATTAATATGTTCTAAGGCAATACGTCTAGTAAAAATTGCATTTCTATGTAAGTTGATTCAAGAAAATATGAAGGAAGTCAAATTTCTCAATAGAAGAAAAATGAAAGGCCATGCAGAACTAATTCAAATCCTAACAAATTTCATCTTCTTGAATCAAATAGAAAGACAAAGCCAACATAAAAACAAAGAGTTCATATAAATGTTGAATTTTATATACGTTAACTCAAAAAAGTCTACATGTTTCGTTATAAGTCGGAAATTAATTCCTGAGACTAAATTGTAAACTAGATAAACTCATCTTTAACAGAAAAAGTTTGAAAAATGCATTTTAATGACAATTAATATGTTCTAAGGAAATATGTCTAGTAAAAATTGCATTTCTATGTACGTTGATTCAAGAAAATATGAAGGAAGTCAAATTTCACAATAGAACAAGGATGAAAGATCATGCAGAACTAATCCAAATCCTAACAAATTTCATCTTGTTGAATCAAATAGAAAGACAAATCCAACATAAAAAGAAAGAGTTCATATAAATGTTGAATTTTATATACGTTAACTCAAAAAAGTCTACATGTTTCGTTATAAGTCGGAAATTGATTCCTGAGACTAAATTGTAAACTAGATAAACTCATCTTTAACAGAAAAAGTTTGAAAAATGTATAGTAATGACAATTAATATGTTCTAAGGCAATACGTCTAGTAAAAATTGCATTTCTATGTAAGTTGATTCAAGAAAATATGAAGGAAGTCAAATTTCTCAATAGAAGAAAGATGAAAGGCCATGCAGAACTAATCCAAATCCTAACAAATTTCATCTTCTTGAATCAAATAGAAAGACAAAGCCAACATAAAAACAAAGAGTTCATATAAATGTTGAATTTTATATACGTTAACTCAAAAAAGTCTACATGTTTCGTTATAAGTCGGAAATTAATTCCTGAGACTAAATTGTAAACTAGATAAACTCATCTTTAACAGAAAAAGTTTGAAAAATGTATTGTAATGAAAATTAATATGTTCTAAGGCAATATGTCTAGTAAAAATTGCATTTCTATGTACGTTGATTCAAGAAAATATGAAGGAAGTCAAATTTTACAATAGAACAAGGATGAAAGACTATACAGAACTAATCCAAATCCTAACAAATTTCATCTATCTTGAATCAAATAGAAAGACAAAGCCAACTCAAAAAGAAAGAGTTCATAAAAATGTTGAATTTTATATACGTTAACTCAAAAAAGTCTACACATTTCGTTATAAATCGGAAATTAATTCCTGAGACTAAATTGTAAACTAGATAAACTCATCTTTAACAGAAAAAGTTTGAAAAATGTATTGTAATGACAATTAATATGTTCTAAGGCAATATGTCTAGTAACAATTGCATTTCTATGTACGTTGATTCAAGAAAATATGAAGGAAGTCAAATTTCACAATAGAAGAAAGATGAAAGATCATGCAGAACTAACCCAAATCCTAACAAATTTCATCTATCTTGAATCAACTAGAAAGACAAAGCCAACATAAAAATAAAGAGTTCATAAAAAATGTTAAATTTTATATACGTTAACTCAAAAAAGTCTACACATTTCGTTATAGGTCGGAAATTGATTTCTGAGACTAAATTTTAAACTAGATAAACTCCTCTTTAACAAAAAAAGTTTGAAAAATGTATTGTAATTACAATTAATATGTTCTAAGGCAATACGTCTAGTAAAAATTGCATTTCTATGTAATTTGATTCAAGAAAATATGAAGGAAGTCAAATTTCTCAATAGAAGAAAGATGAAAGGCCATGCAGAACTAATCCAAATCCTAACAAATTTCATCTTCTTGAATCAAATAGAAAGACAAAGCCAACATAAAAAGAAAGAGTTCATATAAATGTTGAATTTTATATACGTTAACTCAAAAAAGTCTACACACTTCGTTATAAGTCGGAAGTTGATTTCTGAGGCTAAATTGTAAACTAGATAAATTCATCTTTAACAGAAAAAGTTTGAAAAATGTATTTTAATGACAATTAATATGTTCTAAGGCAATATGTCTAGTAAAAACTGCATTTCTATGTACGTTGATTCAAGAAAATATGAAGGAAGTCAAATTTCACAATAGAACAAGGATGAAAGATCATGCAGAACTAATCCAAATCCTAACAAATTTCATCTTGTTGAATCAAATATAAAGACAAAGCCAACATAAAAAGAAAGAGTTCATATAAATGTTGAATTTTATATACGTTAACTCAAAAAAGTCTACATGTTTCATTATAAGTCGGAAATTGATTCCTGAGACTAAATTGTAAACTAGATAAACTCATCTTTAACAGAAAAAGTTTGAAAAATGTATTGTAATGACAATTAATATGTTCTAAGGCAATACGTCTAGTAAAAATTGCATTTCTATGTAAGTTGATTCAAGAAAATATGAAGGAAGTCAAATTTCACAATAGAAGAAAGATGAAAGATCATGCAGAACTAACCCAAATCCTAACAAATTTCATATATCTTGAATCAACTAGAAAGACAAAGCCAACATAAAAATAAAGAGTTCATAAAAAATGTTAAATTTTATATACGTTAACTCAAAAAAGTCTACACATTTCGTTATAGGTCGGAAATTGATTTCTGAGACTAAATTTTAAACTAGATAAACTCCTCTTTAACAAAAAAAGTTTGAAAAATGTATTGTAATTACAATTAATATGTTCTAAGGCAATATGTCTAGTAAAAATTGCATTTCTATGTACATTGATTCAAGAAAATATGAAGGAAGTCAAATTTCACAATAAAACAAGGATGAAAGACCATGCAGAACTAATCCAAATCCTAATAAAAAAAGCCAAATTATTTTTTCTTTAGGGTTTTCAACTTTCATCAACGTTTTTCCTTCATTCTAGGTCATCTTTGGTGATTTAGGATGGGGGAAAACCCTGATTCAAACGTGAATAATCATGGGAACAATAAGGTATCTTTTGCTGATCTGGTTAAGGGTAAAAAACCCTATATGTTAACAGATTCAGATTTCTTATCTTTCCCTGAGGCATCAACATATTTGGAAGAACCATCTTTGGTTTTGCCTAATAGTCTTCTTCAAGAGGGACGTGATATCATTGGGAGATTGAACTTTAAGGGCTTAAAACTTGCTCATGTTCAAAAGAGTTTGGAGGAACAATGGGGTTTCGGTGCTGGAAGATGTAAGTTAGTTCCAATGACAAAAGGGTTCTTCATCATAAAGTTAACTTCAGGAGATGACAAGGAACGTGTATGGCATGGTGATACTTGGGTTATACGGAATCAACAGCTTAGTGTTTTCAAATGGAAAAGAGTTCAGGAGATGATGTTGGAAACTATGCTGCGGTTCTGATTGATATTGACTTTGCTAAGTTGATTCCTAGAAGAATTCGCTTGAAGGCAAATGGAAAAGAGTTCTGGCAGTATATTGAAATTCAAGACTTAGAGAATGTCAAATTCTGCACTCATTGTAAGTTTATGGGCCACAAATTTGAGAATTTCCTTGCTGCAAAGAAAATTTTGGGAGGTTCTAATGCTGAAAAGAAGTCACCTATTGTGAACATTAAGAATGGCAAAGAAGGAAAATCAATCAAATCTGTTTGGAAAGAAGTTAGTGAAACTTCCCATGCAGGCCATGCAGTTAACGTCAATAATGTGCAGAGGCTGGTAAGGAGAGTATAAATTTAGTTCATGAGGTTGATGTTCATGATGATATTGTGAAGTCTGGGAACGTGATTATTGAATCAATTCATGAGAAGTCTGATGATAAACAACTAGAAGAGCAGCTCGAAAAAGCTTTTACTGAGTATCGTGAAGCTCAGATTAAGTTGATGAGATGTAAAAACAATATTTCAGCCAAAAAAGATCTTGCTTTACGTAATAATTCTGTCCATATTGACAATGCAGATAGTAGACAAGGGAACTCTAGCAAGCAAAGCCATTCCGGACTAATGAAACTACTCAGCAAGAGTCCGTGCAAACTAGGAAAGCTCAGCAAGAGTCCGTGCAAACTAGGGAAGCTCAGCAAGAGTCCGTGCAAACTAGGGAAGCTCAGCAAGATTCCGTGCAAACTAGGGAAGCTCAGCAAGAGTCCGTGCAAATTTTGGGAAATCAGTCCGTGCAAACTTTTAAAGCCCAGCAAGAGTCCGTGTCTAAAAAGAATTTGGAACATATTCCAAATATTCAGTCTGTGACCAAGTATGATTCTGAGTTTATGACCGTGACTAATCCAAACTCAGTTACGGAAACTTCTTCAAATTCCGTGTCCAAGCTAAATCCAATGCCAAACTCTGTTATGGAAAAGGGTACGACCAGACCTGAGTTTATTTCTAAACCACGGACACCTAAAGAGGATTGGAAAATAGTTATGGGTAAGAACTCCCCTAATAAAGGTACATCTTTTAAATTTAAATCTTTTGAAACTCCTTTTATGGATGAGCTTTTTCAAACTGAACTTGTGGTGAATAACAAGTATGGTTCCCTAGCTTCTGAGTTAGGCCTTACTAATGATTCTAGTGAGGCTTTGATAAAGGAGAAAAAAGCTGAGATCATTGCTATGAATTCAAAGTCTAATGAGGAAATTCGAAGCCGTGAGCATCACAAGGATATTCAAGCAGGGTTGGAGGAAAATGTTTTTGATCTAGATAATATTTTGTCTACAGAGGAACTAGATGAGGCAAGTACTATTCAACTTGATGAAGTGCGTGCTAAATTCATTAGAGATCCAGATTTTCGACGAGACTACTTAGAGGAAAAGAAGAAGAAAATGGATAGAATGTCAACAAAAAAGAATGTTCAATCTCCTATTAAGCTTGTTCCAGGTGGTAATTATGCTTCAGATGAAAATGAACAGGATTATGACAATGATGAAACTTATGATGATTATGAAGATGAATTCAAAGAGCACTATGATTTGACTCAAATAATTGATGATTTCATTCCCAAGAAGAGGAATTTTAGAGTTGGAAATAAGGGGCGAAAGCGATTTTGATTTTATTAGTTTTCTTCTTTATGCTATTTTTTAGTGCTTAAGAGCTTATTTTATGATTTTTTAGAGTTTTTTGCCCCTTTGGTTTATGGGGGTGTGGAGGCCTACCGCCTCCCATTTTGTAATTCTTGTAATTACGATTTTTTGCTTTAATAAACCATTTTGACCTAGCAAAAAACAAAACAAATCCTAACAAATTGCATCCATCTTGAATAAAATAGAAAGACAAAGCTAACACAAGAAGAAAGAGTTCATAAATTATTGAATTTTATATATGTTAACTCAAAAAAGTCTACACACTTCGTTATAAGTCGGAAATTGATTTCTGAGACTAAATTGTAAATTAAATAAACTCATCTTTAACAGAAAAAGTTTAAAAAATGCATTGTAATTACAATTAATATGTTTTAAGGCAATACGTCTAGTAAAAATTGCATTTCTATGTAAGTTGATTCAAAAAAATATGAAGGAAGTCAAATTTCACAATAGTAGAAAGATGAAAGATCATGCAGAACTAATCCAAATCCTAACAAACTTCATCTATCTTGAATCAACTAGAAAGACAAAGCCAACATAAAAAGAAAGAGTTCATAAAAAATGTTGAATTTTATATACGTTAACTCATAAAATCTACACATTTCGTTATAAGTCGGAAATTGATTTCTGATACTAAATTTTAAACTAGATAAACTCCTCTTTAACAGAAAAAGTTTGAAAAATGTATTGTAATTACAATTAATATGTTCTAAGGCAATACGTCTAGTAAAAATTGCTTTTTTTTTGCTAGGTCAAAATGGTTTATTAAAG